>NC_081427.1:72628834-72713834 GCF_949786415.1 Peromyscus eremicus
AACAGGCCCCAAAGCTACATAGAGAAACCCTGTCTCAAAAACCAAACCAAACCAAATAAAAACAAAAACATATTTCAAACTATGATAACAAATACACTAGGAAGAGTCATATAAATAAATAAAGTTGTATAAGTAGACATATTAGCCGACCCTTAGTACAGATATTATAGAACCTTAAGAAAGGACCAGAAAGAATAATTTAAAATGTATTAATATTTTAGAATCATGTGTACATGTATAGGAAATCAATTCCATTACCTACAATAACTAGAGAACGAATGTAACATATTAGAACAATCCAGGCCACTACTTACTCTCTCCAGTAGGGACTGCAAAAATGAGTCCACATGAAGTGATTTCAACAGAAAACAAGCTGGTCACAGTAACAAATCTTGTGGCATATATGCTACCTAATTCCCACACAGTTCTCAGGTTGTTTCTCATTCCTAAACAGCATTTATATCTCTCTTGACTGATAAATATGTCACTAAGGCAGGACCAAGGGTTCACAACACATGTGGACAACAATAAAGTTGGAAGAAACAAAGGACAGTATACAAGAATCAGAAGACAGACTGGAGACTGAACACAGACGGCACAAGGATAAAACTATCAGTGTAAACATCCAGAAAAACCAAAGCACTTTAACTTTTAGAATGCAGTGCTCAGCTACTACAGAAGCATTTTTCATATTAGGGTTTATTTTACATAGAAAACTGCAAATAAATAATGATAAGCCTTCATGGCATGTCTGATAATCTTTGACAACAATTCACCGCTGTCACTGTGGCCACTGGAGGAACCTGCATGTCCTGAGCCTTGACCTATGAGGCCTTTTATCTGCATGTGTACTCTCCACAGGCATGCAATAAAGGCCAAATGATAATTTACACATGAATCAATTTTCTCTCCAGCACAGGCACCAGAGACATTTCTTTTCTCTGGACAGAGAGAAAGGCAGCCAGGCCCAAGCTTGTCTCACTAGGAATCATACACGTGAAACAGTGATTTGCTGGGAAATGGCAGGTCAGCCAAGGGAAGCTGTGGCAAATGCCTGATAAAAATGGCAGTCACAAAGGACTAGATGAATATTTAGAGTGAAAACAGGCCTGGCAGCCACCGTGAGTCTTTATCCTACTCTGAACAGGTAGTGTCATACAAACTGAAACGGAGATACAATCCTGATAGGAGATCACACAAGATACCTAGGCAGGACCTTTAAAGACTCAGGCTTGCTTCTCACACATGCATCCTTTCATCCAGAACGTCTTCAGAATACAGTTATTTCACACAAATGGCAAATGGAAGACATTGCCCACTTTGATGATGAGAAATCAGTCCTGACAATGTAAAATTAAACAGGTTTGTTCACAGGAAACAGGGAACTCCTTTCACACTTGGAAAGGGAGAATGGATAAGCTACATTTATTTTTCCAAACTCAGAGCTCCTTGATATTTAGTTCAACATTTAAACATTTATCAAAATATAACAATCCATATACTCATTCTAACAGAAAAAGAAAGAAGACAACTCTGTCCTCGCTCATTTCACAAAGAACGGAGATCTACTACTAACTTAATAGTAAGACGCCATTATACTGCAGCCTTCCAGACAGTGACAGGGAACCAAGTCAGTAGAATTAACACGCCTGTTCGTTATTGCTCCACAGCCACACGCAGGCCACACTTCTCTACCTCATGACACATCCGTCTTCTTACGCACCAAGTGGTCCCTGACTGCCTTCACATTTCTTCAAAACTGTTGAGGGACTTTTGCCGTAAAGCTCCAGCTTTGGTGGAGAAACTAGACATAGAGATTGTTGGTAAGTACTATTATGTATATGGACTCCCATCGCACACCAATGGACCACAATCTTCAAAATAAATTTTATTCATGAGCTGTAAATAGAAGAAATGTATAATTTGCGATTCATAAAAGGAAATTGTGAATTTTTATTCACTTGGAGTCCAGAGCAGAATCTGTAAATTCCAGATCATAATTCAGACTAAAGAAATGCGAAAATGACTGAGTTACAGGATTTAAGTCTTAGAAGTTACGGTGATGAGGTGTGTACATCAGAATTCTGGCATAAAGAGGTTTTTTACATGCCCAATTATTTCTGTATATTTTCCATACTATGAGTTTTCTCTTTAATCCTTTCAACTGCTTCTCTCATACATCTTTCCCTTTTTTAACACCTCCCCTTCAAACTGAAACTTCTTCTGCCTCAGGCCTCTTCTCTACCACCTCCTTATTTTTTAGCCATTGTTTGGTTTAGTACTTTTAGAGGTCAGAATTAGTATTTTTCTTCAGCTTTAAGGTCCTAATCACAGGACTCCTACCCGCCACCCGGCACATCCATGACACATGGCATTGCCCAGAATCCTGTTAGCCATTCAGACTATCTTTGCTAGGTGGCCGCTGTTGTTCTTAAGAATTCCTTTTTGAAGGTCAAGACATCATATAGCTCAGAATATTTGTTATTATATTCTTGAGCAAACTTGTAGGTGAATTTATATCATAGTTTTTGTACCTTTCATGGTGACTCTTCTTACTGTTGGAGAAAAGAGGTGAGAGTTGCTCAGTGACCTCAGAGGGAACAGTCTGACCGGCCACAGAGGGGTAAGAACACCTATGATGTCATATTCACTTTAGCAACTGCGACACACAGTACCAATCCCTAAATTTCTTCTTGTGCTTATGTTTCCTCTTCTATTGTTAACAAACCACTAATTCTAAAGGCAACGTAAACACACTGTGTTGTGGCCAAGAAGATGCACAGAGGGGTTAGAGCGCTGCCCTCAGAAGCCTGCTGACCCGAGTCTGATGCCCTGAACCCATGACCAAGAGCTGTCCTCTGGCCTCCATGTATGCCCCCTCCAAGTATTGCCAAATTAAAAGAGTGTGTTGACTTAATACCACTTTATATATGACTTATATCAGCAAAATGGGTTCTACTGTTCACAAGTGTAAGGACACCACAAGAACCAGGGCAGGGGCTTTTGGAAAGCTTCATAGAGACAAAGAATTAAACAGGCAGACAGAAGGAAATGCAAATGTGTCCATTCAGGCCAATGAGTCTAGGATTATATTTCATCATTTTTGTTTTTAGTAATGGGGAGGGACAATAGCAAGAACACACAAACCCAGAGCCCCCCAACATATTTCCTCCCACGTTTGATTCCCTCTTCCAGCACGCTCCTTAAGAGCAGATACTTAGCAAACCCTTTGCTCACTCATTCACACTCCTTGTTGATCACTGGACCATGAGAGCAAGAACAGAGAAGGGATAGCTTTACCAGAGTCAACACACAATGCAGACATTGAATGATTTCCGTCAGGTTTTTTGGCTGCCACAGGGGGAAGTGGACTGGCCTATTGTTTGATGCTCATAAACACAGGCTCATAATTACACCCAAGTCTGAGATCTTAAATGTTTTCATAATAATTTTTTTGAAGTACCTTCTAGACTACCTAAATTAAGTGGAAGGGACTATACTTTAAATGTCACTCCAACATACATTTTTGAAGTAAAATGCCAAACTTACCCATTCTTAATTTTTTCCTAGTACAGCTATATTCCTACCACATACCACAGGAAGATGAAAACAGGAGCCAAAGCAGGGAGCTTTGTTCTGTTGACTTGTGAACAAATGAGTAAAATTAACACACACACACACACACACACACACACACACACACAACCTCTGATAGAGGGAACAAATAAGCAAGGGTATTGTTTTCAGGCAACTGTAACACTAAAATGCCACACCACTGCCATAGAAGTGGAAGGATGCAATTAATATGTGGAAACAGGGTTCATACATGATGGGTCATGTATGATGGGTACTTTTTAAATCACATGTGAATTGTGTGGACTAGAGAAAACACACTTTCAAAGGGATGCTTAGTCATTTAAAAAGTGTCTTAGAGTTCAGTTTGTAAACCTAATAAGGTGCCCTCTGAGTGCTTCTCCTGAGTGTATGTATGTGCACCATGTGCACATCTGGTGCCTGCAGAGCCAGAAAAGTGCTGCATCCCCTGGAACTGGAGTTATAGACAACTGTGAGCTGCCATGTGGGTGCTGGGAACCAAACCTGGGTCCTCTGTAAGAGCAACTAATGCTCTTTATCACGGAGCCATCTCTCCAGATCTAGTTACAAATTCTCAATCTGTGTTATTAAAATTCAAGGACAATCAGGAGAACTGCAGCTCATGCTCGTTACCATGTAGGGGCCACTGTGAAGCTTTCTACACTGCAGTGGCCAGGTGGTTGATCTGCATTCTTCAGTGAAGTTGGCAAAGGTCAGGTGTGGCCGGGTATGATGGACAGAACAGCCCATGGTAGTCTGTTCTAAGTCATGTGAGAAGTCTCATTTGCAAATAATGAGAAAACTTAAAAGCAATACATCTGTTACTTTTTCTTTCTTAACCACAAACATTTTTCTGACCTCTAGACAATATTCATTTTTATTATTTAAATTTTTATTTTTTTGAGAATTTCAAACATATAGTACTATTTTTCCATGATTTTCACCCATTCCTCTTTCTCTCAGCTCCTCCTGTGTGCCCTCCCTTACTTTCAAATTCAGGACTTCTTTGTTGTTAACACACACAAACACTAACACACACAAATGCACACTAACACACATACACACACAGTGTTGCTATTAAGTACATGTAGTCAGGAGTGATTTTCTTAGATAAAGTTTTAAGGAGCATCACTACATGCCAAACATTTCCTTGTGATTTTCCTCTCACAGTAGTTTTTCTCTTAGACATCCTTACCTCAGTAAATGACATCACCCCGGTGCTGAAGCCAAACACTGAGGACTCATTCCTCATCCTTCCCACCTGCTTGTTTCCCATGTATACGTAATTATTTTGGACACCTCGTTCCACTTTCAGTACTACCACCGCTGTCTGTCTCCTGACTGGGTGACCTGGATTTAGAAGGTGCCCAGCTGCTTACACTCTTGCTCTGTACCATGCCACTCTCTAGTTCAAGACGGTTCCGTGGCATAGAACTGACTGGTCTGCAGGTCTCTTTTGCCAGACTGTGCCTCTCCTTGCTCTACATGAACCTGGGTCACCTGTGTCTTCTGGTCCTTGCACTAAGTAGCTCTTTCCAAGTCCACCTAGAGGGACTCTGTGGTTCTTCAAAGCTGAGTGATAAATCCAGTAGGGACTTCTGAGGGAAAATGGGATATACTCAGCATAACTCAGGCCACACAACACATGTGTCCATTCTGCATAGAAATGCCTGGCTTTTTTTTTTTTTCTGAGACAGGGAGGGTCTCACTATATAGATATGGCTGTCCTAGAACTCACTATGTAGACTAGGTCAGCTTTGAACCCACAAATATCCACTGCCTCTGCTTTACCAGTGCTGGAATTAAAGGTGTGCACCACTATGCCCAGCTGTTTTCTGTTAGTAAGACCAGAAAAATAAGACTCCCCGCTCCAGATGACTATTTAAATGAATATCACACAGGAAAAATTTAAAGTACAATTTCATTCTTTGAATGCTTTATTCAGTTATGTCTAATGAATAACAGTAGATTACAAAGATAACATTTCTTGTCCATTTCTGAATATGGAAAAATTATACATCTATGAAGAGACAGGCTTTCTCCAGTCAGTCTTCTGTTCAGGTAAAATGCATTAGAGATGGGAACACTGTGTCAATTCTGAAGAGTTCAAAACTACTTTCATTTATATTTGTGCTATTTAAAATAATCCTCTAATTGTTTTCTTTACTTGAAGTTCTGTAAAAGTGCCTTATAAGAAGAAAGCAATGTCCTTACAATAGATTAGTTGGCGCCTCCTAGGAATACCCAGAATGCCACTGTCTCAGCTCTGCTGCTGCAATAATGCTATCACTGATTATACACTACAAAATAATAAACTTTTCCTCACCAGTATAGGAAGTGATACAAACCCTTAAAACAAAATATTTTGCATAATTTTATCTGACAGGGCACTACTAACTTCAAATTCTTCCAAAATCTTGAAACAAATCAGACTCATTACTGTTGAATTAACTGTTACTGAATAATGACTGTAGGTAAGGGTTTGGTATCAGTTTTCCAACTGACTAAAAGTGTAGAATATAAAGAAATAAAATAGAAAATCCAGCATCATATTTTTATTCTGAGACAGATTCTCACTATGTAGTTCTGGTTGGCCTGGAACTCATTTTGTAGACCAGGCTGGCCTAGATCTCACCGAGATCCACCTGCCTCTGCCTCCTGAGAGTATCACCCCCAGCTCAGTGTCCTATTTTTGAGATGTGAAGTAAAGAATGAAGATAAAAACCCAAATGCAAAGAGTCCTGCTAGATGATAAGGTGTGCTGGAGCCTGGCTGGTTCTAGTGCAGAGGACAGAAGGCTGACGACCGTGAGGAAGCCTGTTCTGTAACTGACACTGTCCTCAGCTGCTGACCAGCGAGGGCGGGACCGAGCATCCCGGAGGAAGCCCAGAGCATCACCAGACAGTATCATTTAGAAATGCAGGAGAGCGACTTATAGGAAACATTTTGGACATTTATAAGTTGTTTCCAGAACTTAAAAGGTAACATTTCAAACAAAAAAACCTTTATACCATGAAAGAGGTTCAGAAGCTAGGAAAGAAAAGATGTACTCTCCAGACTCTTTCTTTTGTTTCCTGAATCTTTAGAATGCTCAGCTGGTCAGTGAGTAGATGTGCATGTGGACTTTAACTTGAGGATAGGAGTTTCCTCCCATAGGTCCCAGCACACCCTGGAAAAAAATACAATGAGAAGCTAGAATGATGTAGAAAATGAAGCTGGAGGTGATGTACACGGAGTAAGCTCATTTATCTAAATGGACTGCTTAGGCCACTGAGGGAGTAGCGGGTCAGGAATAGTGGGTGAGTCCTGCACAAACCCTGCCGATTTCCACAGACTCCCTTCCACAGAAGGCTCTCAGCCATGTTAAGGATTGTCTTCAAATAGTAGGAGAACATTTTCCTATACTAGTATTAGTTTTCAGGTTTTTACATAACAACCACCAAACCATTTTGTTCATTAATACCAACATACACAAAACACAGGTTGTCTCTAGCCAGAGAAGTGAAATACAACACATTTTTAGTATAATATTATAAAAGCTTTCAAACTTAATAGGATGTCTCCTATTTTGTTATAGTTTTGTTATGTTTTCCTAACACTGGCACTGAAGGTTTTAGTGGTGCTCCCCACTGACACTGATGGTTTTAGTGGTGCTCCTCACTAACACTGAAGGTTTTAGCGGTGCTCCTCACCGACACTGAAGGTTTTAGTGGTGCTCCCCACTGACACTGATGGTTTTAGTGGTGCTCCTCACTGGCACTGAAGGTTTTAGCGGTGCTCCTCACCGACACTGATGGTTTTAGTGGTGCTCCTCACCGACACTGAAGGTTTTAGTGGTGCTCCTCACTAACACTGAAGGTTTTAGCAGTGCTCCTCACCAACACTGATGGTTTTAGTAGTGCTCCCCACTGACACTGATGGTTTTAGTGGTGCTCCTCACTGGCACTGAAGGTTTTAGCGGTGCTCCTCACTGACACTGATGGTTTTAGTGATGCTCCTCACTGACACTGAAAGTTTTAGTGGTGCTCCTCACTGACACTGAAGGTTTTAGTGGTGCTCCTCACCGACACTGATGGTTTTAGTGGTGCTCCTCACCGACACTGAAGGTTTTAGTGGTGCTCCTCACCGACACTGATGGTTTTAGTGGTGCTCCTCACTGACAGTGATGGTTTTAGTGGTGCTCCTCACCGACACTGAAGGTTTTAGCGGTGCTCCTCACTGACACTGAAGGTTTTAGCAGTGCTCCTCACCGACACTGAAGGTTTTAGCGGTGCTCCTCACCGACACTGAAGGTTTTAGCGGTGCTCCTCACCGACACTGATGGTTTTAGCGGTTCTCCTCACCAACACTGATGGTTTTAGCGGTGCTCCTCACCGACACTGATGGTTTTAGCGGTGCTCCTTACCGACACTGATGGTTTTAGCAGTGCTCCTCACCGACACTGATGGTTTTAGTGGTGCTCCTCACCGACACTGAAGGTTTTAGTGGTGCTCCTCACCGACACTGATGGTTTTAGTGGTGCTCCTCACTGACACTGATGGTTTTAGTGGTGCTCCTCACTGATAGTGAAGGTTTTAGCGGTGCTCCTCACTGACACTGAAGGTTTTAGTGGTGCTCCTCACTGACAGTGATGGTTTTAGTGGTGCTCCTCACTGACAGTGATGGTTTTAGTGGTGCTCCTCACTGACAGTGATGGTTTTAGTGGTGCTCCTCACCGACACTGAAGGTTTTAGTGGTGCTCCTCACTGGCACTGAAGGTTTTAGTGGTGCTCCTCACGGATAGTGAAGGTTTTAGTGGTGCTCCTCACCGACACTGAAGGTTTTAGTGGTGCTCCTCACTGGCACTGAAGGTTTTAGCAGTGCTCCTCACCAACACTGAAGGTTTTAGCGGTGCTCCTCACTAACACTGAAGGTTTTAGCAGTGCTCCTCACCGACACTGATGGTTTTAGTGGTGCTCCTCACTGACACTGATGGTTTTAGCGGTGCTCCTCACTGATAGTGATGGTTTTAGTGGTGCTCCTCACTGGCACTGAAAGTTTTAGTGGTGCTCCTCACTGACACTGAAGGTTTTAGTGGTGCTCCTCACCGACACTGATGGTTTTAGTGGTGCTCCTCACCGACACTGAAGGTTTTAGTGGTGCTCCTCACTGATAGTGATGGTTTTAGTGGTGCTCCTCACTGGCACTGAAAGTTTTAGTGGTGCTCCTCACTGACACTGAAGGTTTTAGTGGTGCTCCTCACCGACACTGATGGTTTTAGTGGTGCTCCTCACTGACACTGATGGTTTTAGTGGTGCTCCTCACCGACACTGAAGGTTTTAGCGGTGCTCCTCACCGACACTGAAGGTTTTAGTGGTGCTCCTCACCGACACTGAAGGTTTTAGTGGTGCTCCTCACTGACACTGATGGTTTTAGTGGTGCTCCTCACCGACACTGAAGGTTTTAGTGGTGCTCCCCACTGACACTGATGGTTTTAGTGGTGCTCCTCACTGGCACTGAAGGTTTTAGCGGTGCTCCTCACTGACACTGATGGTTTTAGTGATGCTCCTCACTGACACTGAAAGTTTTAGTGGTGCTCCTCACTGACACTGAAGGTTTTAGTGGTGCTCCTCACCGACACTGATGGTTTTAGTGGTGCTCCTCACCGACACTGAAGGTTTTAGTGGTGCTCCTCACCGACACTGATGGTTTTAGTGGTGCTCCTCACTGACAGTGATGGTTTTAGTGGTGCTCCTCACCGACACTGAAGGTTTTAGTGGTGCTCCTCACTGACACTGAAGGTTTTAGCGGTGCTCCTCACCGACACTGAAGGTTTTAGCGGTGCTCCTCACTGACACTGAAGGTTTTAGCGGTGCTCCTCACTGACACTGATGGTTTTAGCGGTGCTCCTCACCGACACTGATGGTTTTAGTGGTGCTCCTCACCGACACTGATGGTTTTAGCGGTGCTCCTCACCGACACTGAAGGTTTTAGTGGTGCTCCTCACTGACACTGATGGTTTTAGTGGTGCTCCTCACCGACACTGAAGGTTTTAGCGGTGCTCCTCACTGACACTTATGGTTTTAGTGGTGCTCCTCACCGACACTGATGGTTTTAGCGGTACTCCTCACTGACACTGATGGTTTTAGTGGTGCTCCTCACCGACACTGAAGGTTTTAGCAGTGCTCCTCACTGACACTGATGGTTTTAGTGGTGCTCCTCACTGACACTGAAGGTTTTAGTAGTGCTCCTCACTGATAGTGAAGGTTTTAGTGGTGCTCCTCACTGACAGTGATGGTTTTAGTGGTGCTCCTCACCGACACTGATGGTTTTAGCGGTGCTCCTCACTGGTACTGAAGGTTTTAGTGGTGCTCCTCACTGATAGTGAAGGTTTTAGTGGTGCTCCTCACTGATAGTGAAGGTTTTAGCGGTGCTCCTCACTGACAGTGATGGTTTTAGCAGTGCTCCTCACCGACACTGAAGGTTTTAGCGGTGCTCCCCACTGACAGTGATGGTTTTAGCGGTGCTCCCCACTGACAGTGATGGTTTGTTTTGGGATACAAAATATAAAACTATTTCCTCAAGATAGTTTGTGTTCATCATAAAATATTTAAAATGTCTCATTTCCAGAGATCTGGTGGGAGTGCATGACAGATGTGTTACTTCTTTTTCTTTTTTTAAACAGTGTTATTGTGTCTCATTAGCACTGATCATTTACCCATGGCAGAGCGAACTTCCTGGGAGGAGAGAAAAGTAGCTTTCAGCTACCAGGGGTAAGACAGAAACAGGGACTTTCAAACTACAAGTAGCCTATCGTGGGTCAATTTATGTACGCACCACATGTGACCAATGTGATTTCCTTCAGCCAAACCCAGGGAGCCTCAGCCTGGAGCATTCTCCAGGTGTTACTTTAGGTTGGCCATTATTTCCTATTTATAGACTGTGTCTAGTAAAAGAAGACAAATTGCTCTAAGTGGGGGTAAATGTGACTGAGTGAGTCCTCTGAAGATAAGAGGGTACATGGACGGGGTCATTAACACAGACGACCTCTTTGTTCAAGACTGTATTTTTTTTTAGTGTAACTGAAAACACTGCAAAGCAAGAATAATTTCTTCCACACATACCAAAGGAGACACGAATTCCTTTTATTGTAATAAACAAACAAAACCCCCACAACTTTTCATATTTTTGAAGTGTTTTAATAACGCGCCAATGGTGCCAAAATGCTCTCAGAATATACCAGGAACAATATTGGAGAAATTATTTATCTTAAGGAGTCTATTGGAAACAGGAGACACTGTTGTGGCCGGAGTAGTGACAGGCCTAGAATGGCACTGGATCCCAAGATCATCCGACACAAGTGCCGCTCACGTTTATAAAGTTCAATTAAAACATCCACACTCTTTCTTTCACCTGATTGTAGCCCCATATGGCAAGGTCAACCCTCGAGCGAACAGACAGTTGGGCTGCCTCCAGTCTAGCTGTTATCTTCCTCAACAAGGGGAGACATTTGGCACAGCCCAAAGCTGGGGCATGAACCCTGGCTAAGCTTAAGACATTTATCTGACAGCATCAGCTGACACTCCACAAACACATTTGCTCTCCATGACCTCCAAGCATTTGTGATTAATCAAAAATGTATCTTGGATCTCGAGAACAAGCTACAACCAGGCACACACAAAAAAGAATATGCTCTCGATCTTGCTTATCGACTCAAGAGGTATATTGAATTTAGAAATAGCAAATAGAATAAAATGATCAATATGTTCTCACTTGTCCATAGAAGAGCAAACTTTATCCCTCAAGCAAAAGACATTGATCATGTAAATGCTTCAGAACTGCTTTAAAGCTAAAGAATGCAAAATGTACACTGTGGCTCGGGGGTGGGGAAGGGGCTACCATAGACAGGGTTTGCTTTAACTTACACAAAGCTTGGGGACATACAATATTATGTTCATAATGTGTTGTCCTTAAAAAAAGAAAAAACCTGACTGTTCAAGTTAAAACCTCTTTTAGCTTTGTGCTGCCAAATGTTCTTAATAAAACATTATAAAGGAAACTTTAAAACTTAATGAAGGAACATTATTTGTGCAGAGAAAACTCCCTGCCTTAATTTAAATGAGTACCGTTATAACATATCCCTTATGCACTGTTTACAATTTATAATTCATAATTTATGTCTCTTGGTTCAAACTTACTATTTTCTACAGTCATCTGCTAAGTAACATGATTAGCATTCGAATATTACAATATTCTGCTTCCCAACACAGTATAATTTAGCATGTTTTTATTTTCATTTGTACTTTTCACTTTCTAATAACCATACTGAGTCCCAATGAAAGCATTGAGAAGCAGAAGTCATATGCCCCACCCTTGATAAGATGCAAATGATGTTTTGTTTTTTTTTTTTTTTAAAAAAACCCTCTACAATTGAACTTATTAAATTCCATTCTTGCTTGATTACCCACTGGTTAGGCTACGGTTGTTCATGATCCTATGGCAGGGTTGTTTTACTAAAGAAAAACTCCACATCCTGGTCCCTGTTGGCATGGCAAACCAACTTTCATAGCATGTGCTCACTCTATAAAATGGTGGTACTAATTAGAAGATATGAACTCATGCTGAGACATGATATGAATTGGCTTTATGTATCTCTGAAACTCACAGCAGTGCTGGATTTATACTGATGCTGCTTTAAACTAACACTAAGCACAAAACCCAACTTCTAAAAAAATGTTCTTTAGGAAAGCAAAAGTGATGGAGTTGGAAAAGAAAAGCTGAGCCCCTCATTTTGGGTTTCACTTCTAAAATGTTTCCTGTGTGCGTAAAGGGTGCCCACCACCTCTCCCCCATATGTTTACCTAACTCAGATTCTTCAAACATGAATTGTAAGTACCAGATAGCACAGCTGTATGTTTTGACATCCATGGTGAAAATGAGCAGAAAATCTAACTGTTCCATATCAAGAAGTATTTTTACTAGTGCTAATGTGCCTTAAATACCTTGTTCCACAGATGAGTGGCCTGGCACCTGCTGCATGAGAAATAGCCAATTACTGTTCAGTGTCTCTAATTTTCTGATTCAATTAGCATGCTTCAGAGCTTTCCAGTTTAATTGCAAACTACTTCACAGTTAGCTCTCTGATTAATCATTGCCCATCTGCAAGCCATCGGAAAACTTAGTGGAACAAATTTGTGTACTTTGGAATGCTGGGAGCTTAGCAAATCAAACTTGTTTTGGTGTATAAAGCTTTAATTTTGTTTGCCCTTTTCAGCTGCACTTGTAAGAAGCGCTGTACTGATTAAACAGGAAGTCTGGACAATAATATGCTACATTATGCATATAATTACTGTAAATACAACCAAGATTGTAGAAACATCATTTAAGGTTAGGCACTAACATGAATGGAGAAGGGGGGGGGGTCAAAAAAAACCCACATTTGGAATCAATTTCTTTCCATTATGACCAAATACAAGCACAAGGGGAAAAGAGCTACGTGACATACAGTGATGTCATTATAGCACCTGTTCCCCTGCAGGCATTTAAAATTCCAGCTTTTCATGTATTCATAAAATCTTTCTTGTTATTTAATTAGTAGACTACTAAGTTTTATAAGCTTTGTTTACAAAACATATATTAGGGATTTTAAATCAAACTGGCAACACATTGTTTATGCTTCATTTTCCAAGCTTTCTTGTTGGGCCCACTCAATGTATGAATGATAAAAACAAAACTGTTTTAATAGTGATAACCTTAACCTATCTATGGCTATGACTTCTACACTGTTGAACAATGAGCTATGGAATGTATATTCTGCTCACTTACACAAGCAAGTAGACCACAGAAAGGGTTCCCTAGAACACAAGAAGCGGTTGCCACAAAGGTAAAGTCCTTTTCTGACTTTAGTTCACATTTTGGGATTAATTTAACATGGTTTTTAAAAACTTCTAAGAAAATTTACTATAGATGAGCATTAATTTTTCAAGGTTAAGTTTTTAGCTCCTAGAACAGGTGATCTAGCAATCTCACCCTTATTATCAATGCCTCACAGAGCATTTGTGCTCAGCCAATGTATTTGTTGGATTAAAGAAATAAATACAGTACAAGTTCTTAATTTTCCATGTCATATCATAGTGTTGATGGACACTACTTTCCTTCTATAATGTCAGCAGGATGCAGTAATTACTACAATCTCACAGATATCTAGCAAGGTTCATGAGAAGTGTGCTTTACTAATTATAAGGATCTGAAATCATTGGCTATTAATATGAACAATGAAAAATAGAATTTGTCTATCTTTTTGAAGATATTATGAAAATCACTAGAAGCTGAAAGTTAAAAATTACTAATAGCTGAGAAAATAATGTTAAAGTTGGAGACCTTATTGATGCACAAAAAATCACTTAAAAATGTTTACAGATGGAAGCATTCAGTATTTAGATTTTTGGACTCCCTTATTAATAGACACATGTGAGCACTTGTATAGCTCCTGTTCTGTCTCCTGTTGAGGGCTGACTTCAGGCCTCTCTGAACACTGTAGGCAGCCGATGTAAGAAATGCTAAGAAGGTGTAATCTGGTCAGAGCCACTGAGGGATGTGAATGGGCACAGTGCTATGGTCTGCTGCTGTGAGCAAGGGCACTACGCTGAAATACCCCACTAAGATAAAATTCCAAAAAATCAAACTTTGTGACCAGGCTGGCTATAGTGAGATAATAAGATATGTCAGACAAAAATATCATTTCTGTAGCTCTATGGAAAATAAACTGTTAATTATGCACAGTTTTTAATTTGGGAAAGGGTAAATGGCTGATCCTGTTCAAGCTCCCACCAATTGAGCCTTATGTTGAGAGATAAGCAATTAAACCTTACACATCAGAGGAAAACAAGAGCTGTCCAAAATGGAATTTAGCCAAAGAGAGTCCAAACTGGCCCCTGGTCCCTGGCCTGGGTTTCTGAGTCCCATCCTCAGCCTCTTCCTCTCCGTGCAGGGCTGTCTATGTGTATCTAGCAGTAACAATGGACAACTTTGTGGAAGATGAAAACTATTGTGAAGCAGGCTGGAAATGCTCAAAGGACCCACAAGTGTTGGACAGAGCAGCACATCTGGATCCAAGAAAGCTGGTCTCAGAAATCACACCGGTCTACGAGAAGAGCAGCATGTTTTCTGGGAAACTGGTTAATAGAGGATGGCTTTAATATATCACTAAAACCCAGATAGTATTTCTCCTTCTACAGAAAAATGTTAACATTTTTATAAGGTTCAAAGCCTGAATCTCCTATAGAAACTACATTTTAGTTCCTGAGGAATTTCATGTGGTATCAAATATCCAAGATGACAAAACTATAGAATTCAGCCTTCCCTTACAAAAAAAAAAATATGTATCGAAATTAGTAATGGTACAGGTTCTGGAAAGAATCAGCAGGACAGGAACTACTGTTGGGCAACTTTTTGTTGGAGGCAATCGAAGTTGTAGTAGGTGGAAGCATTTCAAAGATAATCGTGACAAATCCAAACAAACAACAAACCCAAACACCCTGAGCACGGCGTGGAGAAGGCTTTTTGGAACAATAGTTCCGGGCAAGTTAACAAACTCACAGAAGTCCTTTTGTAAGTGTGACCGAGGCAGCCTGCAAAGAAGACTCTCAGGTGGTCCAGCCAGAGTGAAGGTGCTGTGTCAGGTTCCCAGCTCTTCGGACAGCTCAGGAATTGCTTTCAGCAATACTTTTCTTTGAGTAATATACTTTTCAGCACACAAAGTCAAGGTACACTTTTAACTTTTAAAGGGGGAAATATAAGAGTATAAAGTCCCTAAGAATTTTAAAAAATGAAAATAAAGACGTAAAGTAGTTGCTTTCTTTAGACAGGGAATCTTACAAGAGATAAGAAATTCAATATCTACTGTACAAGCCTATATCTTATTGATAATTTAAAATTATAATTAGTGTTCTTGGGACTGAACGCTACACAGAAAACTAAATATGCACATATGCATGAGATGTGAGATGCTGCTGCAGGAGAGAAATACCCTATTTTTAAAGCAAGCAAGCAAGCAAGCAAAAAAAAAAAAAAATCCCAGTGAAGTCTATCCTTTCATTTATATGTCTCATGTAAATTACACATACTTTAAGTCTTCAACACATCCAGAATGGCCAGGTCTCATGGTGTTTCTCCTTTACTATCTTCCATTTTACTTGGCCATGGCAGTCAAAGCTTTCCAGAAATATTTAGGGTTTAAACTTATGTACCTTGAACTGAATCAATAAATGACCATCAGAAAAAAATTAATTTTTATTTATATAATCTGGTGAAAAAGTACATGATTTTCTACTCTCAAGGCATTTTCTTATGCAGTAACACCACAAAAATAGCTGAAGTTTAAAATAGTGGATTTCCATATGGTTCGTCCACAGCACGATAAAGTTGTAAATGAGGGCCCATGTGAAGAAAACATAAAAAAGCCTTAAGGGCACATGCAAAGAATGTGCTATTGAATGATTTACATACATGGTTTTATTCTCCAAGATTCAGAGAGAAACTTAATATGTCATAATTTAAACTATTTCACATCAAGTATTCCTGATTACATATTTAACACACATAACTCAATTTAGAGCATAATGTGGGAGAGGAGTTAGTAAGAATCTAACCTTTTGCATTTCTTGACTTTTTTGGGCTTGTGGTAATGTTGTATTTATAGAGATTCTACACTTTCAAATTTAAGCCTTGAAATGTCAGAAAAATCCCAAAGCTGAGATCTCACAGAAGGTGATTTTTAACAGTCCTTAAAAGTAAAGCCTTTTATGATCCTCTGACAACTGGAGTCTCCCCACCTTACGATTCCAAGCTCCCAGGCCTAATACTACACAAGCACACGGGCTGCTGTGTCTTCACAATCTCATCCTGTTGATTAGTCAGACAGAAGAAGAAAGGAAAAAGAAGCTAAGTTCAGGAATATACACAAGTACAAATCAGAGAAACACTCAAATTCCTGGATTTAAATGTGGTCCCTCATTAGAATATTCCCAATGTAAAAGAAATCACATCTAGCTAATTTTGATTAACTAAAAATGTTTTAAAAAAGATTTCCTAAATATTTGGAGGTGGAACCTGCATGAAGAACTAGCTTACCAGAGTCTGAAAGCCATTTCAACACTGTACAGCTAGTTTGAATTCTGTTTATACACTTAGGTGTTCTGTCTTTACAGTCTTTAGTATTCCCACCTAAAGTTTCCCACATCTGCTGTACTTGTTTCCTGTCAGTGTGGTCCTGCTACCTACCACCTTCCTGTCCAAGCACAGGCATGGGCCCGCTAGTTTTCTAAGTATGTGCAATTTAATAAATATTCTTCCACAGTCTAGTATCAGTCTGATATAGAGATTATAAAGACTGTAAAATGGGTTAATATTATCTTTGGGGATTTATAGCCTAGTGAGGATTGAGAAGATTGTCAAACAAATATTTAATGCACTATCTAATTTGACTAGAGAGCTGTCAAAAATAAAGGTAACATGGGGGCTAGAATGATGGCTCAGTGGTAAAGAACACTGAGCTTCTCCTAGAGGGCCAGAGTTCAAACCCCAACACCCACTTGGTAATTCACAACCATCTCTTAACTCCAGTCTCAAGGGATCTGATACTCTCTTCTGGCCTCCAAGGGAATTGCATGCATGCTGTGCACAGGACACTTGCAGGCAAAACACCTTTCCACACACAAAATAAAATTGAAGATGACATTCAGTGTCAGATAACCTGGATGAAAGGCAAGTGTAGACGAATTTCTAAATGATCTTATTGAATAAAAGACACGGAGCCAGATATAGGGGTGAAAACCTGAGAGAGATCAGAGGAATAGGAGCAGCCACATGCTAACCTCACCTCACCAACTCTGCAGCTTCCAAAAGTGAGATACTTCCTGTCTACTCACGCCTATATGTCTTGCTGTTCCGCCATCTGATTTGCTCTCTCTGTCCAGCTACATCACTTCCTCTTCCTGCCCAGCTCTGTCACTTTTCTGTCGGTCTGTACGGACCTCCAGACCTCCATGGTTAATTAGTGTTGGAATTTAAGGCGTGTGCCACCACACCTGGCTCTGTTCCCAGTGTGGCCTTGAACTCACATAGATCCAGACAGATCCCTGCCTCTCAAATGATAGGATTAAAGGCATGTGCTAACATTGCATGACTTTTGTGCTTACTTATAATGGCTGGCTTTTTCCTCTGATCTCCAGGCAAGCTTTATTTATTAGAGCGTAAATAAAATATCACCACAGGCAAGTCAACTAAGTGACATCTTAATTTCTTTCTGGAGGGGAAAAAAAGGATTTTGTATTTCCCTTCACTCCTATTACCACTAGGTGACAGATAAGATCAAATTTCTACTGGTATTTATGGAGCACTCTGATAGTGATTGGCACACAGTGAACAGAGACTTTAATATGTAAATAGTTTTGTGAAATTATGTGTTTCTTTGGTATAGGCCTTTAATGTGTTAATGCACATTATAATTACAAAAGGAAATTTAATATATAATATTTCATTTTTTCTTTTATCAAGAAAAATAGCCTCCAATGAGGAGGTTTTTGTCACTTTTCGAACTCTTCGATTACTATTCCAAGTAGATCCTTTTGGAAAATGCTACCACATCTCTAAACACCCTGCCTATACACACACTGCAGAGAAATCCCTGAGTCCACTGCCTTCATCCTGTTTCCCTGACAAATACTCTATCTACTATGTGGCCTGTAAGTTAAAATTTAAGCTTACTAGATGTTGCTTACAAATTTCCCCAACATCCCCCCTCATAATTTCCTTAAACCAACAGCAACCAAAATGACAGAATTCCCCATGCTTTGGATCCCACTACTTTTCTCAACACAGAAAACGTCTCCTTCCCCATGCTCCTTTGATAAACCACAAGGATGGATCCTACTGAACAAACACAGGATGCCTCCTAACTGACCTGAAACACAGTTTGTAAAGCATTATGGAAGTTCTTTTTCAAACAAACAGTTTCTCTTAAGTCAGCAGCTCAGCAGCTGTGGCGCTGTGTGAACCCACTGCGGCCAGGCACAGCCGCGAGCGACATCTCAGAAGCCAGTCCGTTCCCTCTCTGTAGTCACTCAAATCATTCAAATGGGGGCAGATTGACGACAAAAGGAAAAGTGGGAAAAAGAAAAAGACCTGAACCAGGCAGGGGTCAAAATGTTCATTTACAAATTAATTACAAAGTGTTTTACAAAAATATTAAACATTTCTCTAAATGACGAATAGTGACTGTTGAGGCAAAGGTTTTCAACTTAATTTTTGATATATTTAATGTTAGTATAACTAAAATACTGGTAAAATACTGAACCTCAACTAGACAGTGGTTTCAGTCCATTATACATAAATAAATATTTCTGTTCAAAGTGAGATTTCTATGCCAATGAGAAGTTTTTTAAAAAAGAAGACAGATTCTGTAACAGAGATCATTTTAAATGATCACCTGTTTTACTTAATATTTAAATTTGACAAAACAGCAAAGAACTTAATACTTTGCTTCTTACTTCTAGAATACAGTATAACATTTAAAAATATTCTTCTCAAGTCACCTGATATTATCTATTAAAAGAAATATGTGCTTCATGACAGTATTTTTCATTGAAATATTAATCTTGAAGTTGGCTAGAATGTAATTTCAGATACTGCAAGGGTCTAAGGGCTTTCCACTTGGTTCTAGTTTTATTAAAATTCCCCTTTCTAGCAACTGAAAGCTGAAGATATCCTAAATGAACTTTGATTGGGCTGAAAGTTTTTAAAAAACTGCTATATAGATTTTGAGCCACAGATGAAAAGGAATTCCATTTCAGATACACAAGCAACATTACTATTTCCAAATGTGCACCGTTTTTGACACATGCATTCTGGTCAACAGTTTAACAGTCCTGTGATTCCTGATGCTTCTGTGCAATGCCTATTTTAATGCGCTTGCACTTGCTTTCTTCAGAATGTCCCTAGTAGAGGCCATGGAAATCATGAGCCATGGCAGCAGACTGCCAATCTCCATCACTACAGCTCAGGGTTTAGGACTGTGCCTGATATATGGTAGACAACAAATGCTTTTGAAATAAGTGAATCAGCACAGCATATGCTCCCTGGGGAAATGAATACATGTGACAGTGTTCTAGCTGGCAAGCTGGTGTGACAGTCAGATGTGCAGTGCTTACACTCTGGCTGCACATTTGCCAGCCCTCTGGCTGTTTCCTCACCTTAATGTAGAGCAGCAGGAGCTCTGCCTCAGATGGTCACTAGGAGGGAGTCCATGTAGTCCTCCCTTTTGGGAGCACTCAGTGTCCGTTAGCTGTCATGTCAGCATCAGCATCCTCCTTCCCATCTTTCTTGGTCATCATTTGTCTCTTGTTTTGGACACAGAGCACATGCTCAATAAAGGCATGCTCAGTGACGGGATGGCTCAGTGGAGAGCAGTTGGTACTTCCATACACAAATACGTTTGACTACCATCAGTGCATATTTTGCTAGGATTTAAATAAATACTAATTTTTAAGAAACATAATTCAAAGTTGTTTTGATTGAGTTGTTTTAATCCCGATTGATTTTAGAGATTCAGCCACATAGTTCCTTGGGGAGTAGTTTTTTTTTCTTTTTTCTTTTTTTTTCTTGTTGATTTTGGTAGTGCCTTAGCAGACAGTTTCGGTTCATTCATACTAAAAAATATCATACAAAACAAAACTGAAACCAAACTAACATAATTTTTAAAATGTGCAAACAAATTTTCATAATATTTAGTGACTTTAGTTTAGCAATCAATATGCAATGTTGTTATAGATTAAATTCTAACATGTAAGGATGATTATACTTTCTGAAAACCATAGTCAAAATGGCTTAAGTAGCAACTATAGTTATATTTTTGTTAATTGCCTCATTATGAATAGGAAAGCAGAGTCTAGGTATGCAGCTTTGAAATACCAGTGCTGGGGAAGCGGGTGCCAAGACAAGCTGACCCTGGAGCTCACTGGCCAGCCAGCCTAACCAAATCAATGGACTCCAGGTTCAATGAGAGATCCTGTCTCAAAGATAAGGCAGAGAGATAACAGAAGACAGCCAATGTTAACTTCTGGCCTCCACATGTGTACATGAAACCACATACACATGTGCACACATACATACACAGAAATAGAAAAAAAAATCAAACACTAATTAAAAACTCATAAAAATCATCTAGAAATGTAATAGTAATACATGAATATTTTGCCCCATGAATCCCTTTTTTTGACTGACTGTTGATGGGGCTGGCCTTCAGTGGGCCCAGTGCTATTGACTACAGTTGGTGTGAGTTAATCATTACAGAAGTTGTCTGGGAGTCTAGGAAGTCTAGGAAATGACATTTGCTAGTCCTTCACCCAGCCTTCTGGTTTGTGCATACTTTCTGCTCCCTCCTTGGCAACACTTCCCGAGCCTTAGAGGGGATGTTTAAGTGGCTTGTTTAGGGCTGGAGCTGTATCTATTGCCTATTTTCTGTATCTTGGGCAGTTATCTCATAACTTTTTGAACACAGAATATGGTGGAAATGCTGTTGGCTTTGGATTCTACGTCATGAATTATGTAGCTTCTCTCTGGCATTCTCAGAATACTTACATGTTCCTAGGCCCCTTCTTGATCCAGAATATGCAGAGGGAAACCAAAGACACATAAGAGGTCATGTGCAGCACTACTGTAGAACATCTCAGATGAAATTCAAGTTGCTAGTGAGCAGCACCTGACAGTCATATGAATGAGCTGCTCCAGATGTGCAGCGAAGTACATTTTTAGATGACTAGCCATATGAGACTCTAGGCAAGAGCCTACTAGCTGAGCTCAGACAACTCAGCAACACACAAGAGGTAAAAGTAAGTTGTTGTTTGAAGTCATTAAGGTCACCTGTGGTTTCCTATGCAGCACTAGACAACTAACACTGCAGAAGAATATAAAAGGGAGCCTTCGCCTGGTATAAAGATGCTATGAACACTGCTAACAAGTAGCGTGGAGCCCTAAGGTTTTTCTTTGAAGTCTGTGGAACAGCTGTAGTTTTCTCCAGCCTTAACTCCCTCCTTCATTTTCAAAATCATCACAAAAATAATGAATGTTTGAGAGAGGGAGAAAGAGAAAGGAGAGTGAGCACTTTTCAAGAGCTTAGTCTTCTTTCTATTTTCTGTTTCTTTGCAGGAGAGAAGACAACAAAACTCTGGGTTTTGTGTAAATAAGAAACAGACCTGGTCATTCTAAGTCTCCGAAAGAAGAGAAGAGTGGTGTTGAACACGGAGTCGGAGAGCAGGCACAAACAACCAGAGGTATTTGGTGGTAACACCTGGAATGCAGCTCTCAGCACTAGATCTATAGAAACCCTCGCTCTGGCACCCCACAAGTGTGAAGCGTGGAGGCCCACTATGGCTGTCACCCCACCCAGTTCGCATCACATTCGTATCCTGTCACTCAACCACCTTGCTGACTGCCACCTCTTCCCTGCAGTGGCTCTGGATGACTTGGCTCTGCAAACCAGTCTTGTGCTTTGAGAGGAAAGCCTTAGCAGCTGAATGATCTTAAAAGATGGCAAGATTAACCGAGTCTTCAGAGACCATACATAACAAAAAGTTTGAATGCAGAGCTTCATATCGTTTCCATGTGTCTGTGTGTCTCTTTGTGTGTCTCTCTGTGTGTATGTGTGTCTGTATATATGTGTGTCTCTGTGTGTATGTGTGTCTGTGTGTCTCTCTGTGTGTCTGTTTCTCTGTGTGTATGTGTGTCTGTATATATGTGTGTCTCTTCGTGTGCTTATGTGTCTGTGTGTCTCTCTGTGTGTTTGTGTGCTTGTGTGTTTGGGTGTATGTGTGTCTCCCTGTGTGTATGTGTGTCTGTGTGTCTCTCTGTGTATCTCTTCTGTGTATGTGTCTCTCTATGTGTTTGTGTGCTTGTGTGTCTGGGTATATGTGTGTCTCCCTGTGTGTATGTGTGTCTGTGTGTCTCTCTGTGTGTTTGTGTGCTTGTGTGTCTGGGTATATGTGTGTCTCCCTGTGTGTATGTGTGTCTGTGTGTCTGTGTGTCCCTCTGTGTGTGTGTGTCTCTCTGTGTGTCTGTGTGTTTCTCTGTCTGTGTGTCTCTCTGTGTGTTTGTGTTACTTGTGCTTTTAATTTCTTTTTTAAAATTGTTTTTTTAATTGCCTGTTTGTTTGAGAGAGAGAGAGAGAGAGAGAGAGAAATTGGATGGGGGTAGATGGGGAATATCTGTGAAGAGATGAGGGAGAGGAAACTGTGATCAGAATGTATTATATAAAATTATTTTCAATAATAAAAGGGAAAAAAGGAAGTCTGGATCAGAACAACTGAGAAAGTGGCATCTGACTAAAGATGTGAAGGACCCACAGGCGAGCCCACGGGTCCCTAGAGGCAGGGTATTCTGGATGGACGCCAGTAAAAGGATGATTAATGAAAATTAATCATCCACTGATGTCAGCATCTGCTTATATCAGGAAAGTCATATAATAAGACAAAATTTATACATATTAATAAGTAATATTTGTGATTTTTTTATTATAGTCTACTTAATAGTCACTCAATTTCTTCTGAGATGGGGGGGGGTCTTCTTTTGTAGCCCAAGGTGGCTTTGAACTGAAATTCTTCTGCCTCAGCCTCCTGAGGAGTTGGGATTAAAGGCATGCACAGCACATCTGGTTATCCAGTGAACTTTTACTGAACACAAGTGAGCCAGCTGCAGAAGCAGTTATAACAATAAGATAAAGTTTCATCCTCAAAAACTACAGTGAATGGAGGCAGAAGGGACAGCACTGCATGACATACTATGTGGGACAGCAGCACTGCATGACATACTACGAGGGACAGCACTGCATGACATACTACGTGGGACAGCAGCACTGCATGACATACTATGGTGGGAGTGGCACGGGGACCACAGGAAAGAACAAGAGAAGTTCTTCTAGATCACAGAAGGCAGAAGTGTAGAAAGAAAATGACTAGAAATTAATCTTTCATTTCCATTCCTAACAGCATAGCTATCAGAATAAACTGTGTGGAGAACTAAATAATATATGCTACACATGTATTTAACATTTACAGCACAACATTGTGGTGAAGGAAAGTGAGGTCAGGCAAGCTGTCCAAAGTCAGACAGGAAGTGGCCGAGTGAGTCCATGAACTCAGGCAGTATGGCTCCAGAGCGGAGCCCTTCCGTATCCTTACATACCCTTTGATACACAGCATCTGCAATAACTCCATAGCTGTGGCTCTGTGTAGACCAGCTCAGTAGTTTGATTCTAGGAATGTTTATCAGCACAGCATTGACTATAGAAAAGCTTTTTGACTAAAAATTAAAACCAAACATCTTGTTCAGACTGTATGAGCTTCTGACATCACTATTCACTAACCATCGATATGAAAAGACTGTGGTAAGAGCAACTCTTTGGAATTCTTTCTTTCCCCATCTTCTGATATTCTTCACAAATGAGGAATTACTTTCTTGGTATTTGAGTATTGTCTAGGAGACGAAACAGATTCAGCTAATGTTTAGTGTCTACAAAAGAGGGTTAAAAGTCTATACTTTCTGGAGCCTCAACTCTTGTCTCCAGCTTGGCTTTTGCTTCATCAGATAACAGGGACATTCTAAACAACACAACAAGTTACACTATTCACTTCAATACACCAATGAGCTGCCTGACGGTGAATATTCCAAATAGAAATGGCACCAATGATCTTGACAAAATGATTAGAAGAAGAGAACACAGAGGGGCATTTGAGTGCGGTTTAAGAGTAGGCTATGGAAGCTCGCAGAGCTACGTTTTTGATTTACTAGACATCCAGGAGATGATGAATTCCCAGTTACTATGTCAGACTCCTTGACTAAATAACTAGAATTCTGAGATTCCACCAACACACACACTCTCTCTCTCTCTCTCTCTCTCTCTCTCTCTCTCTCTCTCTCTTGCTCTCGCTCTCGCTCTCGCTCTCTCCCTCCCTCCCTCCCTCCCTCTCTCCCTCCCTCTCTCTCTCTCTTTGGTTCTTCGAGACAGGGTTTCCTTGTGGCTCTGGAGCCTGTCCTGGAACTTGTTCTGTAGACCAGGCTGGCCTTGAACTCAGAGAGATCCGCCTGTCTCTGCCTCCTGAGTGCTATGATTAAAGACGTGTACCACCACCGCCCAGCTCCATCAACTCTTATTTGTTGAGGGAATAATGATTTCTGACAATGGTAAGCAACACAGTTCCAGCCGGCATACTCCCAAAGACAAACATAAGAGTAATTATTCAAGAAAATGGAGAATACCTGGCTAGGGAATTAGAATCCTATCACTTTAATGATCATGGATACTTTCCTAATAATACCCACAAGCTGAAGGCCACTGACTCAGCAAAAACTGTACAAAATTTTATACAAATGACATGCTGTACCTACTGCACACTTGGTTATTTTCAGGTGTGACGTACCCAGCGTTAGGTAACACTAAAGCTTTTTGAACCAGTCTGAAGGTCGGATCCATTAAGGCAGAACGCTCTAACAGCTTAACTGATGGGTTACACACAGACTATTGGAGGAAAGTCAGATGCAGGTATAAATATCCAGTACAATAGGACAGTGACTTTACCAACTGAATTTAGGGTAATGCTGGTTATAATGATTAAAGACAAGGAAGGTCAGAATATGGTGAAAGAAATTGGACAAGAATGGTGATTAAAGATTAATACTAAATTACGATAGACTTCAAATGCTATCATCTAAGCTCATGTAGCAGAAGGAATCATGATCAATTTTTTTCTTCATAAAGAAAGCCAGCTTATGAAAGGAAAGTATTGACCAGGATTATAGAGATGGCAATAAAATGCAAGAGTAGTGATGACTAATTCTTAGTTTTATCTTACAACTTAATCTCCTGGTACCCTTAAACAGACATTTCCATATTATGTAAATAATGCAGAATTTTAAAAATCCAGCGAATAAAAATGTGTAACAGAATATGTAACCCCAATGTCTACGTATTATGATCCTAGGCAAAACCTATGTGGAAGCTTTTATAAAACCTAAATATACTAGATTGCCTCTGAGATAAAGAATTCATAAATTTATAATGGTAACCAAATGAAAATACAGAGTAAGCTTCCTAGATGAAAATATGGTTCTCCTAATAACCAAAGGCTGAAAAACAAGAACAATGTAACGTGCACTAGATTCATATTGTGGGAATGCATCTGTATCTAATGGAATGCTTGCATACATTACTCCCATGCTTTGAGAACAGAGCAACAATTGTAATATTGCTCTGAATCAAAAGAACAGAATCTGTTGCTTAACATGCTATAGTGTTTGTACTGTCATTATTGCTCACAGAATAATTGTATGCTTCTTGTTCTTACTGCTATTTGAAGCAGTTTATCTTTTTAAAAATGCTACTCAAAATATGTTCAGTATGAATTTCAAAGTCAAAACCAGCCACTACATCCAGTAGACATGTGCACACTTGTACTTATGCAGATATATTTTGATAAAATGTGACTTTTACATCCAGATTATGGCATTTTGCCACCACAATTTGCATTGTTATAATAGGTTATTGATTGATTTTCAGTTTAAGGGACTAAGGTAGTATTCAGTAATGACTCAGTGCTACCTGTTTATTGCAAGTTCACAAGGTTCACTCACCTCGAGCAATTTAGTCAATAACCAATTTTTATATTTCTATCTTCTTCAAAATTCCAAACCAATAATCCCTGTTTTTTTTTAATTATTTCAGTATCAGTCTAACACTTCCCATGGAAATCAATATGGGTGCGATCCATTAGCCAAAAATCTGCAGCACTGCAATGCAAACATATTAAAAATATTGATCTTGCAAAGCTACTGATGTTTTGATTGACTTTAATGTTTGTAAGCAGCAATAACAGAATTTCAATGACTGAAACAAACTTTTGATTAAAATTATAGATTTTTTGGGTGGGGAGTTTGCGATTTTACTAGCTTAACACATATTACATGGCTTACTTGCCTGTCATAAATGAGTGCACTTAGAGACACTTACCCAGTTCCTTATTTGTAAATATTTCAGTCCACTATAGCTTACACATTTTTAATCTACTTTGAAGTACTCTGACAGTTCAATTTTTTATCATTATATAGCATAACCAGATAGAATTTTCAGAGCTAGAATGGCAGGAATAGACATTAATCCTTTTACTACCATATAACCTATGGTATGGTGTTTTATTCTTAGGTTAAATTCCCCAAATATAAAATGGAATTAACCTTGGGATCAATAAACATTCTTACTATATTCTGAGATCAATGGACAGCAAAGGCTATAACTTAAGCATAATGAAGATTATCTGGCATAAAGATAAGCCCTTAAAAAAAAAAGTATAGTTTAAGGTCAGGCGTAGTGATGTACGCCTTTAATCCCAGCACTTGGGAGACAGAGGCAGGTGGATCTCTGTGACTTGGAGGCCACCCTGTTCTACATAGTGAGTTCTAGGACACCCAGAACTACATAAGAAAGACCTTGCCTCAAAAAAACACAACACAACAAAAACAAACAAAACAGAGTAACAACCCCCCACCACCACCACCACCATAGGGTTTAGTGATTGCCTGGCTATGCTCCCATCATGTATGAAGAGCCGGGCTCTCGGGGGAACAGTGACAATCAAAGTGGTTCCTTCCAGAGCCTTTTGCTAACTGCCATTTCTAAAACTTTTTTAACCCTTAATTTGCCTCAGCACCACTACCAACAACATATGCATACTTAATTTACTATTGACCTTCTAAAATTTAAGCTCTGTAAAACACCTCTTTTTCTATCCTCTTTGTTGAAAAATGAATGACATCTACAACAGTGAATTAATTATAAGGCTTCATTGTAGCTGAAGTTTTCTCCAGTCTTGCCTGGCCCACGGTCAGGACAAATCTCTCTCACCCACCAGTCCTGCAGCCGCTCAGACTCAACTGAGTAAACACACAGATACTTATATTGCTTACAAACTGTATGGCCGCAGCAGACTTCTTGTTATCTAGTTTTTCTATCTTAAATTAACCCATTTCTATAAATCTATACCTTGTCACATAGCTCGTGGCTTACCAGTATCTTACATGTTGGTACTCATGGTGGCAGTACTCATGGTCTCTTTCTCTCCGCCTTCCTGTTCTCTCAATCTCCTCTCTGCTAGTCCCACCTATACTTCCTGCCTGGCTACTGGCCAATCAGTGTTTTATTTATCAATCAATCATCCACAGCACTTCATAAATACATATTTTTAATGAATGGCTGCAGGAAGGACCCAGCAACATAGAGCAGTTGGGCTGCGCTCAGGTAGTGTAAAGGGAGGATTTGATTGTTGAAACTTTCAAGAATTACCTAATATTATCCTTTTACCTCCCTAAATTCTCAAAACTAGTGTCAAATGAAATTTGGGTCAATATCTACTGTGTATATTTTTGTCAAAGTTCATGGTTATTTTCAAGTTTAAGAGTGCCATTATTTGATTATTAATACTTAGTTTATACTCTATTTGTTTGCTCTATTTCCCCACCATATTATAATTGTTATATATTCACTTTTCATTTTATTTAACAATATTTCATTGAAATAAAGAACATAAATAAAAATCAGCTATTTCTTTTTCTATTCTACTCACTGTCATGCAGGTCTTCAGTGAGGTTACCAAGGTACAACTTGCAAATATTCAGGGACTCTGGCCTCCTTATAAATTCTGTTTTCTCTCAAAGTACTCTACAACCACATATTTGTAAGCATACCAGTAGCATGCAAGCAAGTTTCTCAATCTTCTTCACAGGCTATTGTTATAAGTCATCTTGTGGAACCATGCGTGTTGTGTTCTGGTAGATGTCAGGAGGTCTGTGGTTTACAACTACCAGCGGAGTTATCCTAGCTTTCTTACATATAGACTATATGGTCCTTGATATACTAATTTGTACAAGACCCTGTGTCTCACTACAAAGACGATGCACACTGTGTGAATGTCACGCTCAAGTCTGCCAACAGGGTTAGCTTCTCTCTTACTTTCATGTGATGTTAGTGGGTAAGAAGTGCTAAGAAAATGAAAGTATTCATCCCTCCTCCCCCTCTCTGGTAGAAGCAAGACAGCTGGCCTTGTTGGCATACCTTTTGTGTACTTACTTCTGTAAATAGGTGAACAGAATTAGTCTGCCTATAAACACTGTAGTGTAGAAAGTAAAACGTGAAAAAGATGTTTTGATTTAAGACCACAAGCAGTTTGGGGGAACTGATAAGAGTCAGAAGAAAGGTAAGCTATTTCAAAGAATAATTTATGTGATTAAATAGTCAAAAGACATACTTAGTTTTCTGGGAAGGAGATTCTACACAGTACAGGTGGTCTAAGAGTGGTAGGTGATGGTTCACGTTGAACACTAACCTTTGGCTATATATTCTCTTTAAAGTGTTCTGACCTCACATGCTCCTCAATCCATTCCTGGCAGCCATTTTTAGTTTTATAAGCATGTGCCCTCAGTTTGCCCCAGCTTCCTGGTGGTGGCTCCATTTGATCATCCATGGATATCCCTGAAGTCTATTAGTGGCCCCACGGCTGCAGAGCTGGCAAGCTTTGGATGAGGTATGAGATGCTTATGTAAGGTCCAGAAGCAAGCTAAGCTACTCCTTTCACAGTACAATCTTTCTATACTGGAATCACAAAATAGCTTCAAGGAAGAGGAAGATATGTGGTAAGGAACATCTACATGACTGATGGTCAGAAAAATATTAAAAACACTGACGAGTTTCAATATAGTTTTATAAGTTAACTTTTTAGTGTACAAGTGAAAAAAGTTTCCTGCTACAAACATTTTGTTGACCAATAAGGCTCTCTGAAAAGGAAAATCTGCACATATGGGCAGAACACAATCCCTGGGACTAGATGCACATTTATCTACCAGTCCTGGGCTCTGCTCTGCTCTTCACTGCTCACAAGAAAGGCAAGACAATTTGAGGTCATCTAAGCAAATGGTTAGTCTGCGGCCCTGACCTCAGGCCTGGAAACCCAGGTAGACAGAAACTCCTGTCAGCTCAGTGGATTTGGAGGTACAAGGGATGTCACTGGCAGGAGTCATCTTCTGCTCTAAACCTCCATACCATCCGGACAAGTAGGCAGATTACTAGGACCCACCCTCCATGCTCCTATTTATCACCCTCTGCTGGTGGCCATGGAACAATGAGACTCAATGGTCAGCCAGATAAAAGTGAGGCTCTTCCTTTACTCCTACTGACTAATGCTCATGGTACAGGAAAGTACTCTGCATACTACCAGAGGTGGAAAGTAAACACCAACAGTCACAAACCCTTGGATCTACAATGGTGACTGGCCTGATATGCTGGGCTAGTGTATGTTGTGTAACACTTTCCTTGGAGATTGAAACATTTCATCCTGCAGGAAACTCCCTGAACAGGGAGGTAAAGAACTCAAAATAGCTTCAGGAAGTCCCTGAAACTGACCAGATTCACCATCTTGTCAGACTAAGCAAGAAAAGCTGAGAGTCCCCTTTAGATGAAAGAAACCTGAGCTACAAAGAGGACTCTCAGAGTGGAAAAGCTGCAAAGAGGACTGACTCTGAGACCAGACCAGCTGCCTGGAAGAAGCAACAACGAGCCAAGCTGCCTGAAAGAGCTTCAGACCAACTGAGGCACCTGGAAAGGACACTCTCCATCCTGTTGAGCTGTCTGCAGGCTGTGCAGTGTGCTCCAGGTTCCCAGCTCTGTGAGCTGTCTGGGGTGGGCTTTGGTGATGCAGCTATCTGCTAAAGGAACACTGCAATAAGATGACTCTTAATGGACATTCTGCTATCCTCATAGGCTGTTCCTTTTTCAACCATCATCAGAGAAGCTTCCTCCTGCAAATACAAATGGGAACAAATACAGAGACCCACAACTTGACAATATACAGAGAGTGAGAGTCCTTGGAACACACAGCTCTAAATGGGGAATCTCCATTAAATTCTTCCCCTCAGGGAAGAGGATGTAGAAAGATCCTAAGAGCTATGGACATCAAGGCCTTTCACACATAATCAGGGATGACACACATATGAACTCACAGAGACTGTGGCAGCATGCACAGGGCTTGCAGAGGTCTGAACCAGATGCGTCCCAGCACTGAGAGAAGTGGACACAAGCTCCCAACCCTAACCAGAAGTTATCTTTAGTTGATAACTGCTTGCAAAGGAAAAATCAGTTTTCTCCAATGGAGTCTCACTGGGTATACAAACCATACTTAAGGGCAGGCCCTGTGACCAGAGTAGATGGCCAACACAAAATGATTTTTGTCTCTTAATGCTTTGGGCATTTAAAAAAAAATCTTATAGGTCTCTTGCTTATATATAATGGTTTCTGATTTTGTGTATTTATGAGATTTCTGTGTGAATGTATGTAGCTCTGAATTTGTTTTTTCTTTTTAATTTTTGACTTTTTCCTGTTTGTTTTGTCATACTGTAATTATCATTATTTATTATTATTATTATTATTATTATTATTTAGCTGCCTGTTTTCTAATGAGAGAAAGAGGAAAAAAGAAAGAGTGTGAAATTTGGGGGGGTGGGGAGATTGAGAAGATCTGGGTTAAACTGGGGCAGGGAAAAAGGGATCAGAATATATTGTGTGAAAAAATCTATTTTCAATAAAAAAAAAAACTGAGGCTCTTGCTGCTGCCTGGGCTGAGGTCACTGTGATGATGGAGATGAGAGTGTCCGCCCACTGCCCACAGGGACACCTGAGGGAGCGGAGGGGTCCGACTCACTGAGTTTAGTTTTTACAAGAACTTTGAGACGGAAGGTCCTGGAACCATCACCTGCAGCACAGCAGCATGCCTCCCTGGGAGGTCTTGCTGCCCAGAACAGGATACATTCTACATCTTCTGCTCTGTCCAACTGAAAGTCATTTATGCTGGGATTCAAACTCAGGCCCATTGGAGAACAGCAAGTGTTCTTAACCACTGAGCCATCCTTCCAGTCCTTTAAAGACCTTTATAAACTGACAGAAGGCTGATTCCTTCCCAAAGCAGGACAGGTACCACCATGTTCTCCCCTGACTGCGGATCCTGTGGGAGTGGACTCAGGACTGAAGCAGGACAGGAACAAATCAGAGGAGCCTGCAAAAGTTGATACCTGTCCTAGGCCTGGAGCATCTTGACTCCTTAGTGCCTTAGGGATGGTCTACAGATTTCTGGGACTGTCTTGCAGGAATGTGAAGAAGATGAAGCTGTGACCCAGCTAGCTCATCTGATTGCTCTGCCGTTGTCATGTCTGGAGGTGAGGAGAAAGGTGTGAGGAGAGACGCAGCATGTGGCCTATGACACATGTCTGACCTAGGGACCTCTTGTTCCGTCCTAAGGAGAGGCACCTGGCAGTTATCCCATGTCTCTGCTCTGACTGTGTCCTGGAACAGACACCCACTATCACAGTCTGCTTTAGGTACTGTGTGGCTAATACAGGTGCCAGAACCCGTCTGTGGCTTTCGGGGGACACAGGGCACTGGCATGTGCTCACCGCTTCTCAGCAACAACCCCCGTTCTGGGCTTGCTCTGAGAAGACACACCAGGGAGAGGCCAGGCCATGCCTTCATATACAGAGAACCATGTGTTCTTCAGCTTAATTCCTAGTAGAATGTACTGAGCAGAGAAAAGAAGCATTTAATGTTAAATATTACTTTTCCTCAAGTCAGAAAGAATTCAGATGAAGGAAAAGACCATTCAGATGTCAGGACTTGAAGGCACGCAGTGTAAGTTAAATACATGCTGGTAGTAGAATTGGCTTAATTCCAGCTACAAAATATTTTAGCTCCATGGGGCACTAATCATAGGCTAAAATCTTATAGCATAAACCGTACAGGCTAAAACCTTCTTGCATCTTAGAAGGTACAATATTTTATTTTCTCATGAAATTTACAAATTTCACAGATATTTTAGTCATATAAACATTTTAAACAAAAGCATATTGGAATAGGTTCTAATGGAGATTTGTTGATCTTTTCAGAAATACACTAGCAAATCTAAAACATAGTTATTGAGAACTTGGAAGATACCTCCGTAATTTATAACTATTTTAAGATACATTAGACCAGGGTCTGACATTTCCTGGTATCATGCTTCTAAATTGTAGGGTAAAGCATTTGTCCCATTCAAGTGAAGACAGAATTTAGAAAAATAGTGTTTGTGTATCTCTCTCTCTCTCTCTGTCTCTCTCTCTCTGTGTGTGTGTGTGTGTGTGTGTGTGTGTGTGTGTGTGTGTGTGAGAGAGAGAGAGAGAGAGAGAGAGAGAGAGAGAGAGAGAGAGAGAGAGAGAGAGAGAGAATGTCTTGTGCAGGTGTTATTAAAAAAAATCTCAAATTCTAATTACTAACCTCCCCTCCCTTACTCTTTCTTCGATTAAGGAAATATAGGTCAGAGCTCAGAGACTAACAGACCTCCAGTTGAAAACTCAAACCTACAGAGAAATGTGAACTGAACCCACTCTGAAGCTGAGATTAGGCACTCCCCTTATGCATGAATACGCACATAACCACTCACTTGATTTTGTGTATATGTGAGTTTGGAAGTTCTTAACTTGAAACATCCTTTCCCCCCACATATTGGCCTTAAAAATTTTAATGAGAATGTGTCCAGAAAAATACTTTGTGGATTCCTCAGTTACATATGGAAATATTAATATGACACACGATTAATTCCTTCTGAAAAAACTGAATATAGTTTAAAAAACGTAAATATGAATATTCATGTGATCGATAACAATAAAAACAGAAGACAATCTAAATGCCTTTCAGTTTAGAAATGCCAAATGTGGTATATTCATATAATACAATATTATTCAGCACAAAAAAATAATGAATTGATACATGTTACAACACAAGAAAGCCTTGAGAATATCCTAGGGAAAGAAGCCAGGCACAAAAGCAAGTGTATGACATGCTTCCATCTCTACAAAGCCCATGCACAGAAACACTGGGCAATTGCTAGTTGCCAAGGGCTAGGAAGAAAAGAGGATGGCTAGAGTGACTGCAGAGGGCTGGGGGATTTGTTTCAGGAGTTATCAAAAAGTTCTGAAATTAAGTAGTGACAGAGTTTGCACAATGTTTTGAACGCACTGGAAGTAGTTACAGGGGTATATTCCATGCTATGTAAATTTCACCTTAATAAAAAAATCACCAGAATTCTTTCTGATTTTATTATAATTCTGAGGAAGAAAGATATGAATAAAGCCAATTTCTGTTGAAATTAAAAATTGGGTAACATCATAAGTACCCTTTTTTAAAACTCATAACAGCTCAATTCAATGTTTTGATTAGACTGTACCTCACTGAAGTGGACAGTATCCAGTCATCTGGATAGTTATGGTTATTCTCATAAGACACATCTATAATTCTGGCAAAATAAGAGAAGAAAAGAATGAGGACATAAATTTGTTTTGTCTATAATTTTCAAGTAATGAAATAGATCTGCACAAGTTAAATGGCTGACCCAACTCTCAAAAATTTAAAAAGTAAAACTCAAACAATAATTGACTGAATGAATACATATGAAGTATTTAGACCTGAGCCTGGATAATCTATGAGATTATAATAAGCTATGAGCATAAGACTCAAGCTTCAGAATCACAGTTCACAGATGTTCGGGTCAGTGCACTTCTCAGGAAAACATATAACCTCAGAGCTCTACAGTGGTCCAGTGAGGACGCCGTCTGGGAAGCAACACGACGCATTCTTTCCTGTGCAGGAGACACATGATAAGAAAATCAGCCAGAGCCTGTCATCACAATGGCTCCAACTGTGTTTCCCTGCTAGATTTTACAGTTTTCAAGTTTCTAGTTTGTTGCAATTCCATTTTTAATTTTTTTGGAGTAGGTCTCACTGTGTAGCCCTGGCTAACCTAGAACTCATTATGTACCTGGCTGACCTCCAACTCACAGATATCTACCTGCTTCTGCTTCTTGAGTGTTGGGATTAAAGGTGTGCACCATCACACCTGGCTCCCATAGAAATTCTTAAATAAATTTCAAATAATCATGCATATTTCAGGCTCTTCTGGAAAACTTGATGACTCTGGGCCTGCATTGCATGTTGGCAATCAGTAGAGGTTTCAGTTAATACCGCCCATCATGAAACTGAGGCCCTAATTATGATCAATGAACAGAATTGTAACTCAGAACCAAGTAGTAAGAGCTTACAATAATCAGAAAATACCAAGTGATATCTCTTAGCTTACCTAACTAATGGACATATACACACTGTTACCTCCTAAGTTAGGATTATTAGAGTATGGCTATAAACAAATACAAAGGGGACTATAGTGTTCAGAGAGTCATCTCTAATTTGGACAGAAAAACCACGAAGGAGAATTTGTTCTCCAGACTGGAGTTAGTGAGAAACCATTCTATATTTCCTTTATGGAGATAATAGTTCAATAAGCTTGATTGGATGTTAAATAAAATAAAAATGACACACCTTATTTGGAATATTTTTCCTTAGTTTACACACTTTCATTACTTTTGCATATATTTTAACTTACTTTTGACCTGAACTAAGCAGCTAAGAAAAAAAAAAAGTAGGTTACAGCACATTAAATACCCTTCCTCTGCTACCTTACACTTCTTGGTGCTAAAACATATGCTCTGGCACCTGCAGATAAACGTCAAGCCCTGAGAGCGTGTATTCTGACAAGAATGACTAGTTTCAAGCACGCCTGGTGATTTTGGACAGTAGCACTTAAGAAACCTTCAATCTGGCAGTTTTTATCACTGCACATTTTCTAAAGCACTCCCGCTGTATAAAGTTGTATAGATTTTTGAAACCTGACCTTTGAGAGAAGACAGAATCAAATGAAACAAACAGGACCCCAGGATAGTATTATGGTCTACTACTTCTTTTTCGAAGTTGCATACATACTTTTACTACCTATTTGCTTTACTTTACAACTACAAGTCACTAAAAGTGACTTGGATTTTTTTTAAATTTAAATTTTCTAACAAAACTTTCTATTGTAATATCAAGACACTTAACTCCTAGAGATATTAGGACTATCTCTTAAAGGTATTGACATGATTACTGGAGAATTTATATTCATACTTTTATATTTATTTTACTTTTATTTAGTTTTACTCTGATTTATTTATTTAATCTTTCTTTGCTCTGAAAAAGAGTTTGGAGCATACATAAATGAACCCAGGCTAGACTTCCAGTGATGGCAAGTGAAGAAGTAAAAATATATCCCTAGAATAACTACAACAGCTGACAAAGTGTCAACTACAACCCCTGCGGCCCTGGAGAAGCCAGCCCACAAACTGGGAAGTGCATTGTTGATGGACCGCTTTCCATTGCAGGTAAGAACAGTGCCGATCGATCGGTGGGCACACCGTGCTCCCAAGGAAGACTGGCTGGGGGAGCCTGAGGTGTGGCTGCTCCAGAGGCTGTGGATGTGGAATAGCAGCGAAGAAACCCACACCCAATGGCAAGACTAGCAAGTAGAGCAAGCCTGGGCGGAAAACGACTGAGAAAATTCCCTGGTCCTGTTGTCTAGGGATGTATGTTAGTGACAGACCAGTACAACAGCCAGAAATTCCACGGGAGAGGACACTGCCTGGAAAGCTGAATACTGGCATCAAAGGCCAGGAAAGCACTAGGAAAGAGAAGCTCAGGGTACACATAAAAACATGAATTCACTCACAGAGCTTTCTTGGCTTGAGTGAAATTGAGAAAGGACAATCTCTGAGAAACAAAACAAGCAAAGCAGAGATATCAGTGTGTATACTGTGATGGGGAGACAGATTTTCAAGATTAAATTCAGGCAAGTGCCTAAAATCAGAACTGAATAAATAAAACATGAGCAGCAGATAACCTTTAAGGTAAGACAGTCAAGATTTAGAGTTACACTTGCCCTATCTGATAAGGAAGTTGTAGCCACACAAAGAACTTCTAGAACTCAATAAGACAACCAAGGAATAAAAAACTCATCAAAGGAAGTGTAGATGATTCACAAAAGATGTATGTATAACTAATACCCAAGTTGTTATTGGCAAAATACAAATTAAAAACTCCTACGGGATAACAATGTCCACCACTAGAATGGCTGTAATAAAAAGGTCGACCGTACTAACTGTTGGTAAAGGTGTGGGGAGATTGGAACCCGAATGCATTTCTCTATGTGAACATAGAGTGATACAGTTTACGATAGAAAATGACACTGTAGCTTGTGGCTTCTTAAGAAGCTAAATATAATTTAGTCTGGTGTACATCTAAGAGAAACATTGCCTGCACTGATTTGAATGTGAAAGTTCATAGCAGGAGGATAAGATGCTCAAATATCCTTCAACTGATGGAGGGATAACAAAATTCAGAATACTTATACTTGGGATGCTAGTTAGTAATAAAAAGGAAGATGATTAATACATACTGTACAACACCGAAGAATCTCATGAGATTCTTATACATAAGTATAAGCAAAAAAAGCTGAACACCAAAAGTGCACATTATTTTTCCATGTATATAGTTAAAAATTTTTTAATGATGTTTTTATTTCTTGTGCATTGGTGTCTTGCCTGCATGTATGTCTGTGTGAGAATGCCAGATTCCCTGGAACTGGAGACACAGACAGTTGTGAGCTGTCATGTGGGTGCTGGGAATTGAACCGAGGTCCTCTGGAAGAGCAGCCAGTGCTCTTAACCACTGAGCCACCTCTCCAGTCCCTGAATGTATATGGTATTTTACAAGAGGGGACTTGATGGTGAGAGCAGCATGGTGAGGGCTGCAGGAAAGGGCAAGTTAACACAACTGAGGACTGTACAATTTCTGAAGTAATGAAAATATCCTAAAATTGGAATATGGTAGTGATTATGAAAGTATAACTTACTAAAAATCAATAAATTATCACTTAGGGTTGGTATATTTTATATACGCAAATATACCTTATTAGTGTTGCAAGTAACACAATAAAAGTTTTCAAAAATGCAAAAAGTTTTGAAGAAGTAGAAAAGTGGATAAGATAATAAGGAATGGGTGTGATCATTCCCATTTAGTTGTTGCAAATGGGATGCAAGCTCTGTGCTTCCAAATGCTAGTGCTCAGAGAGGAAGGCATTTGGACATTAAGTCCCAGGTGTGGGAAGGACCTGGGATCTTTGAACAGACTGGTGCCTGGCTCCCACAGTGGACATTCTGAATTGAATCTGATTCAGAAGGGGCTTGGGCTGCCTGGGTTATACTTTTATTGAGTAAAGTTTGGGGGCCATTGCAATAACACATTATAGGATTTTTACTGTCCTCAACACAAAAGGAAACAGTTGTGTAGGGAAATATCAAATTCCGGGAAGCATCTCCCAATACAGAACCTCCTAAAAGAATGAGTTGTGGACAACTTTCTTTAAAATCACACATGAACAACAATGAATGATGAGTGTGTTCTAGGGTGTAGAGACAGTAATCCCTTAGCTCCGAAGGTGACCCATGGTACCAAGGTCAGCTGGAACCCCTGTGCTAGGAGTCTCAGGCTTCAGCAACCCCTTCCTGTCTGTGTCAGGCTGCTGCTGGACAAATGCACTTTGTGCTATAGCAACAGCACTTTGAGAAAAAGGTTCCTTTAAACAGCTGGAATGAGGAACTTTATATAACACAAATAATCTAAAAAGAAGCCTACTGACCTGATCTCAAGACAGGAAAACAATTCAAACATGTCTACACGGGACTGAAAGACATCTGGATGTTTGATATCTGGCTTCATTTATCCCATAGCACTATACATACAAAGCACTCTTTATTCCTTTTAGATGATATTTATATTAACAAATTGAAGTTATTTACTAATGAGGTTAGCTTTATTCATCACATTGCCAAGTCTGGTCAAAGGTGCTAGCCACACTCCCCATGAATGTTCTCTGATGCCGCAGAAGCTCCAATAGGTCCATGGTGCCTGATGTCTAACACTGCTTCTTCACTGCCAAGTTCTAAGTGCACTGCAACCACAGTGTAAACCACATCACATAATATAAACTATGTAATGTATATGTGTGATTTATGAGCCACTGACCTGAGATTGTCATACATCCTGCCAGACTCTAATTTAAACTATCCCTTCCTCATTTGAAGTTAATTGCACTGTCCATAATATGTACCACTGGAGGCTTAAGATGCTACCCATTACAAGTTTTACAGAACATGAAATTTCAGGTAGATTTGCTAGTCCTGAAGCCTACCAATAAAGGCTATGGCTTACAGCTCTATCTATCCTCTTGGTCACCTGCAACGTCAACTCAGGAGAATGTTCCTATATTTCTCCACCCATATGACTTTGAAGATAGAGCCTCAAAAAGCATATTACCCACTCTTTATGGTTTTCTACCCCATGAGTTCTATCATCACACCAGATTCATACCAACTACAGGCAGAAAAATTATCCTACATAGTAATTTCCCATATGGCACATCATACTCCTGTACTAAGACTTCTTATTTTAAATAAAAAAAGTTAGGCTCTTGCCTGTATAACTACAGAACTCCATTTAACCATAAAAAAGCTCTACTCCTTCCCTAATGAGTTTTTACTGCCCATAAAAGTGAACCAAGAGGATTTCACTTATATGGCTATTACAATCACTTTTGTTTATTCTAAAAATTAAAGAAATCTATAAATACTCGTGTAATTCTAAAATTTAATTATATATGTATATATGTCTAAAATCACAAGATTTTACAGTGAAGTGCAAAATGGAAGTATACAATGTTATCACTTACGAACAGAATTTGAAAACTATGCTAACATTTTAGAAAATGAACCCTTTAAGTTATTAATTTCAAATTTCCCACAAATCCAGACTGTTCTGTGGCAATCCTGAGTCGTGTTGTTACATTTGGCCATAACATGTGTTACTGTAGTTGTACACTCTCACCTTTGCACTTGGTAGTGAGCAGCAGAGCACCACAATTAAGCACTGCTAGGGAGTGTTTACGTTGGTTCTCCAAAGGTTAAGAAGCTGATTATAGCTAAAATCAGCTTTGCCTGGGGCTTTGGGGGCTCTGTGTAATCACATTAGACAGGCAGGGCACAGTGTCACTAACACAGACCAGTGCCACTTTCTTCTCTGCTTGACCCCTCCTCCCTGTCCCATTTATTATGGAAACAACTCATGCTTTATGCCTTTACCAGATAATTTAAAAAGACTGCCTCCTAATGAATTTGGCATGTAATTTCCTAAGATATCTACCTGTTTAAAAGTAACAAAAGCATACTGAGAAAAATTTGAAAACAAAATTCTTTCAAATAGTTTTTTGAGGAGGAGAAAGTATATGCTATTTTAAAAAATAAGATCACTTTATTGTAAAAAAAACTTGTAACCAAAGACAATAACCCAACTAGATGAACACAGCCACTCAAACAAGGGCCTGCACAAACACGGTCTACACGTTTCAATGAACTCTCTGCGGTAGAGTAGCCAAGTCTTGTTAAAAAGAAGGTTTTATGTAGAGACATTAGACTATTTTAAAGTAGTTTTACTAAAGACAGGTGACAACATCATCTAGTGTAAATATTATGAAGTCTTTCTAGCTTTAAACAGACAGGTTTATTTTATAGACAACCGAACAACTTTATCTGTTTCTGGGAGAACTCAATAAACACACCAGATAATACACTGGCACATCTAAAGATCCCCAGGAACTCACTGTGCCGAGTGATGGTCCTCTTTTCTCCTTCTCTACTCCAAAGCCACATAAGCCAACTATATAACACACATATTCAAGAAAGAGGTTTAATGATAAGGTTGGGAGAAAGACACAGCTCCTTCACAGAAGCTCTTCCTAACAGGTTCCACACTTAAGTACACTAAGACCTATTAGTCAGGTCTAAATCTTGTTACCTATACAACTAAAGGGAACAGATAGTTGAGACATTGAAGGCTGTTAAAAAAAAGAAAAGCAATGGCAAATTAAATAAAAACTAAAACTTAGTTTAACAAAATTTAAAATCATTGCTAAAATAATAGGTAACTTTTATTGTGTTTTTACCCTCCTATATTTGACTTTGAACTTTAGTTCAGATTATATATTTATTACTTTGCTTAAAATACAGAAGCAAAAAATGAATGCAAAAATGAATGATCAAAAGAAACTAATTTTTGCTAATGATTTATTCTGTGCAAGAAAAGCAAAACTTGTTATTTTAATTGATTAAGTCATAAAGAGTCCCTGAAGCAGTCAAATCTTGCTATTTGCTCAGTCAGACAATTTCTGCTAATCCAGCAGCACTTAACAAGTTCACATGTGGTTAGCTTTTCTTGCCATAGCTATATATCACATTTCTATGCTGCAAGCTGTGCAAAAGAAAATCAATATGCCAGGTTTAACAAAAGGACAGGAAACATGATGTTCTCCTATATTTTCAATGGACCTCAAATGACTTTTCTGTTCATACTCAGGACAGCTTATGACAGAGAAACATACTCTTCAATGGAAACAAATCTACAACAGAATGAATTATATAATTTTGGAACTGAAGTTCTGCCTTATTCCAAAATAGTTTATTTAGAAGAGTGTTATTCTCATTCCCTGGGCACAGTATATTCAGCCACTTATAAGACATTATTTCTCTTTTTTTTTTTTTCCGAGACAGGGTTTCTCTGTGCAGCTTTGCGCCTTTTCCTGGAACTCACTTGGTAGCCCAGGCTGGCCTCGAACTCACAGAGATCCACCTGGCTCTGCCTCCCGAGTGCTGGGATTAAAGGCGTGCGCCACCACCGCCCGGCTCATTATTTCTCTTAATGAAGGCTTAAATATACTCTCTAGATCAATATAAATGTATACTACTTATGCTAATATTTTGAGATACATACCTAATTTAGGTTTTAGATGTATGATATAGCACTGAGGAAAAAAAAACAACAACAAACCACAGAGGATCTTGAGCTACAGCCACAGCTAATCAAGCACAGATTTTGACACGTTCTTGAATTGCTGCAGAAATACATTATATGCTGGAGTAGATTAAGAAGAAAACACTCAGAATGAAGCAGGAGTCGCCACGACCAATAGATCAGCACAGAGCAGAGCCAACCAGCCTCCTCAGCTCAGCAACATGGAACCAAGTACGGCCACACAAGCAGCAAGCTGAACTTCAGCCAGGGATCCAGAGTGTGGTCACAGTTGCTCCTAACCCCCATCTCTTTTTTGTGTAAAGAGAAAAAGGGCCTGATACCCAGAAAATAAGAAAGCAAAGTAATATATATGCTCAGAGAAATACATGTATACATTTGGAAATTCCTTTGGTAATTTCTCTGCATCCTAATAAGAAGTTGTAAATAGATTAATGATGTACAGCTGAGGAGAGGGTTCCACTGAGCAGTGCTGGGGGTGACTACTGCAGAAAACACTCAGACAATTACACCTTTCTAGACTTTCTACTACTGTGCCTGCCATTCATAAGACAAATTTAACTCACAGATTAACGTGCCATTAAAGAGAGGAGAGGAATATGTTCCCAATCAGAAACTAACACTGGAATGATTTTATGTATTGGAAAATGTTAATATTGCTAGAAATAATCATTTTAGTGAAATTCATACTCTTGCTTCAAAATACACTATAGTTACAATATTCCTAAGACCACATCAGTGAAATGCAGCTTGTCTGATATTCAAAACATTCAGAATAACAGAGCTTGAAAAATAATCCCAAAGCACAAAAGTCATAATTTCATTGCATATTGAAGTAAACCCTTGTAATAGACTGTCTCAAAATAAAAGCTTCTGAGGAAGCATACCTTAGCTGATCTCTAGCTTTACAAATATGTATATACATACACATGCATACCTGCATACACATGACACAAAAAATTCAAATATACTAATAGTCATATGTAATCCTCAGTTAATTGTATGGCCTTAATATAATCTCAGGAAATTGGAAACAATACTGTTAGAAAACGCCCAATTATGCTCTAACAGCAAAGAAGGGATCTGCCCTTTTTATTTGGAGGAATCCTATATTACTGAGAAAAGGATCTAAATGTATAACTGAATTTAGGTTAAATGACAATTCATATAGATTTAACACACTGTAGTTTTTTTTTTTCCTAAGCTCTGCAATGGCTCTTGGTAACATGTCCCCCTAAATGGAAGTCATCCATTGATGAGATTTCCCTATTACTTTATTCCCAATTAATCCAATTACTGTCTTACTTCCTATGTAGACTACTGGTCTGTTTTTGAGGCAACATTGCTCATCTTTGGCTGTCTTCTTTAGATGCCTGCCATTGGGTCTCTCCTGTGCCATTTTAAAGTCAACAGGGTAGGGCCTTCCTTTACTTCTGCAAGCACCACTCCATTTCTGCAGCACCGTCCTCTCGTCATACCTGCCCACACAGGAGATTTCTCCAAAATAACAAGATAAATGGAAAGATCTTTTCCAAACTATCATACATTTCTACCATGGCTCTTGTCTTCAGAGCAAAAATAAGATAGCTCTTACAAACTGAAATATTTGATCTACTTGAATTCTTTGGCTATAGAGTGCTGATTTAACGGTGTGTAAATAAAGAAAAGCACTAGAAAATAACCCAGGGCTGGAAAGGATCAGGGAAAAAATCCACGTGGTTATCTAATACTTGAAGTGGTAAGTGATCCAGAGTCATCAGTTGACCACAGCCACACACTAGTCATGTTCACCTTGCTGTTGCCCTTTCAACGTGCTGTCCTTGTCCCTTCACTTAGTATTGTCTCACATAATGACTGCAAAGAACTGTCAGTTATGAGACTGTTTACAGACAAGGTTTCTATGACTTTGAATAAACATATTCTTTTTCAACTGCTGAACCTTCTGTGTATTTTCCAATCACATCTTAATGTGACTCCTGAATCCCCAATTCTTCCTTTCTTGTCTATTAAAAGGCTTTGTGAAAAGGCTATCTTGTTCATAGGCTCCTTTTCCTTGTAGGAACTACTTATTAAGTATTTTTCTTGAGTCAAACCAAACGTTTAAGAAATGTTCATTACCATGTGTCATTGAAAACTGGAATTTTAAAATACCCCCGCCCCATCTATTTTGTTTCCCTCTTCTATGTAAGATAGACAGAAAATACTTTGGTTTCTGAACATTCACATGGAGTCCCACTCTGATACAAATCATGTTCTCATTTTCTCTCATTTACCTTCTGTTTGCTTTTCTGAGCATTTTAGACTTGGTTGTCTTATTTACCAGTCTTCAGCACTAAAAGACACCTGTGGCATTCTGTTGCATTCTTTGATCTACTGAGGCCATCAGGACTTTCCCTTTTCTTTTTCAAATCCCTTCTGACACCCATTTAAGAAGTTTTGTAAAACAATGAAATGAAATGACTAGACTGAAGTCAACAGCTACATGTCATTCCCATCACTTAATCATCAACCCTTTCTGCTCAGAGCTTTGAAGAAACATACAATGTAGAACTGAAGCAGATATATATTAAAGATTCTTTGCTCTAACAGATCCAATGTACAGATTTCCCTTATCAAGTTCTTGAAAAGCGGGTTGGGGATATTGCTCAGTGATAGCAACAGACCCTGGTTTAAGTACCAGCACCAAGAAAAACAGTTGAAAAGTGGTCGTCAGATCTTCATTTGAACACTTCACAAGATGGAAAGCTTACTGTTTTACGACACAGCCCATTCTGTTTCTTAAAACAAGTCCATCACTATATTGAGTCCAATTAATTCCGTAATATACAATCAAAGTCTTTGTTGTCATGTCCATTTTGAACTTCATGTCTGGTTGGGGTTAGGAACAACTAAATCACTAAGTCCTTTTCGAGTTCTTTTGGAAGCTGAACTTTTAGATGTGCATAGCATCTTACGGATCTCAGGAGATGTTTTCTCTCAATGGTACCAAATATCTACCATCAAATGTATTGAAGAATCCAAGGAAAATAAATTTAAGAATTTAAGTGGACCATTAAAGGAAAAATTGACTGACTTCAAGTGACAAGAACCATACATGAAGACCCTGGCCTTCAGAGAGGCAGTGATCAATAGTTAAAGTAGGGCTCATAATTAGTCAAATGCTGAGAACAATTTTCCACTGAGTGCTTAGCCCTAAATGGTTAGAGAAGAGGGGTGGAAAGCATGGAGGACTGAAGGACAGGGTAGAGTGCTGTGAAATACTGCCTTTGGCACATAGCATGACAGTCAAGCCATGAACTCAACTGCAAAAGACCAAGTCAGTGAGAACAGTGAACATTTCAACAGGCTACACTAAATGGACTCAGTGGGTTATTAACAACAACTAAAAATGAATAGGACTTAAGGGGGTGAGGATGATGTGTTGGGAGTGCTTGGAGGGGGTGGGAGGGAGAAGTTCCTGAGTTGAGGTTCATGTAATTGTTTACATGCATGAAGTTGTCAATGAATAAGTAACACAATTTGATTTTAAAAAACATAAAAATGTCCTGTATAATATTTTAATTCCAACCAGAAAAGTCTGATCCATGAGTTTTTATTTCTCTTTATAAAAAAAGCATGTGATTCCAAGTATTATCACATCTTAGGCACCTATCTATGTTTTGGATTTTCTCCTTTTTCTTCATGATTCATGGGGCCAAATACCACACCTATTATGTCGCTATGTGGTGTCTAAATAAGGTATGTCTAAATAAGGTGTATATACACTCTTATATACATGTATAAATTTCATTTTTGAAACAAACATAATAAGAAACATTATATTTAATGTCAAAAAACACCAAAGTCTTGTAGTACAAGGTATAATTCCGGAAGAAGTGAATAAGTAAATGACAAATCTTGAAATTCATCAAACCTGCTAGTTCTCCAGACTGGCTTATTTAAGGAGTAGTTTTGATAGTTTGGAATAGGGGAAGGTGGGCAGTACAGGAGTGGACCCTCGTCAGCAGTTCTGTGAGATGAGTTGCTGTGAGGGTGAAGTGGCCATGACAGTAATAGCTGGAAACAGTAAGTGTTTGAGGCTTTGAAGTCAGTTCAGCTTTGATGTTGTACTCTCATAGCTTCCATACGATAGGGTGGAAGAGGAAAATAAGACTTTTCAACTCTGTCCTTGGTGCTTTTACTCAAGAAATCTTAGCAAGAAAAAAGACCAGTGTTTCTGTGAATTTTAAGTATAGCATGGGCCTGCCCTTTATTTTTAAAGTTTCAATTATTGATGCAGTGGCCAACATATTTTATTCATTTGAGTATATGTATAAAATTATCAGAATATATTAATTTATTAGTGGGGATTACATTAATGATGGTTTTGTTTTCTTACTATATTAAGTACTACTTATATTAAGTAAGTGGGTGTGGTTTCTAACCTTAAGAAACTAACAAGATCAGTGAGCTTTGGCAGGCAATTAAAAACTTACAAAAAGCTATAGACTTCATGTAGTCTACAAGTCTAGAGGATCTGCCTTGATTACAGACAAAAGACAACACTACCAAGAATGCATGTAAATTAAATAAACCATAACCAAGAGAAAGGAATAAGAATATCTTGTAAGTTCTATACTGAAATCAAGTGAGCAGAGACATTCTGTTCAGGTAGAGCACTGTTCTCTAGTTTCACTCACTTGTCCACACTCAAATACTGTCCTGTAAAGCCTAAACTGAGAACTACCAAAACACTCAACCCAGTTTTGAAAGTTACAAATTTTACTTTATTTCAAATATTTGCTGTATTTGCAAAGGTATTATAATCATGTTTTTATAATATTTCATTTTTTGAAATTATAACTCTATTATTTTCTTCTTGCCTTTTATTTTCTTTAATTGCTGATCTATATCTATACCAGCATATATATCACATATATGTTATACAGGTCTGAGTCCTACTCTCCTCTTGTTCCTCTTTTTGTATAGTCCTGTGAATCTCATCAGGATCTTGTGCAAGCTAGGCAAGTGCTCTACCATTGAGCTATACTCCTGAGGCTCTCACATTTTCCTGACAACAACTTACTTTCTTTATTTGCTTAGCTATAAGTCAAAATAAAATAAATTTAATCTACTTTTGTATGTTATACATATCTTTTTCTAATACAAATCATAATGAAAATAACAATTCAAACAAACTACAGTTCACTCGTGAACTGCCTGTGGTTAGTGTATAAAATATGGAGAGCATTCTGCTTAAGGGTAAAGGCAATTAATTACTCATCCCAGTTATTTCTTGTAGTTAAATGAGAACTAATGCACCTAAAATATTCAAATGTCCACATGTCTAGGGAAGTAGGATAATTAAAGAAAAATATTATTTTACTTAGAGTAGTATGGCTTGATGCTTGCCACCTTGAACATTTGTTTAGTTATTGGGACTTGTCCCCGCTTACTTTATAGACAGCAAAGAATCTATAGTTACAAAAACCAAACCTAAAAAATTATAACATAAAGTACTGAGGATACCCAAGGATACCTGAGGCTACAGTAGTAATCTAAAGGTTAAAAAGAAAAATATTTCCTTTTGAATCTTTCTCAGCAGAGTAAACCTGTTGCCTATTGTTTCAAAAGAAAAAAGAATTCTAGGTTTTCTTGATAGAAATTAAAGAAACTGTCACACACCCATGGCTTTAATGGGAAGTTAAAGAACAACAGAAGTTCTATGGCAGTTACCCTTGCTTACGTGTTGATACCACAAAGTAAAATGAGGAACACAAAGCTGGATACTGAAGAGGGCTAACTGCGTTGCAGGAAAGCAGAAGCGATGCTCTGCTAAATTCTTAAGTGCATTAGCATTGGCTGTAAACATAAACAAAACCACTGGTAAGCAATTAAATCTGAAGAAGTAGCTTATAAAAGTGGAAGATTTACTGTGAATGAATCACTTATACAACACCTGATTTAATAGTCAGATTTTAAGTATTGCTCTTATAATGCACATTAAATGGTCACAATGCATCAAATTTTATAATGTAGCAAAATAGCAATTCCAATGTATTGTAAGGATCGTAGGACAAGAACATCAAAGCTAATCAGAGTCTATTCTTTCAGCTACAGTGAAGGGTTGGGAATCGGCAGGCATTTGTAACAAGGACTTTAAGATGAATTTGCCATCCCCAAAGTCATCTCACTAGGCAGGAAAGAGGAACTTGGCATGTGACCAATAAATTACAAGAGAGCAACACCTTGGGGTTAGAGGGCACTGATGACTTCAACAAACCTCCCCAGCTCAGGCAACAGATTAAGCTGCGGGATAGGACGCCCTACAACCTTAACCTGTTAATACCTCTAAATTCTTAAGAGTGACCTCTAGGCTGCTCTCCCATATTAGTTGTTAGTTACACTAATTACAGCTTAGCTGGTATTGTTGGTACCAGTTTTCCCCACCCCCAAAGTCATGCAGAGAAAGGTTATCTCTAATAGCTTCAAACAACTTCAGCCAAGTTCTGCTGTGCACATTAGGAGCACTTACCTCCAGCTTTGAAAGGGTCTTTTATAGACATCAAAGGACAGACACTAAAAGCAATGTGTGTTTGTGAATTCTATAAAGCATTTCATAAAGGAAGCTTGTAAAAGTATGAACAGAAACTTCTGTGACTAGATCTTTAAAATGATTTGTAAAAATCTAATATATTATACCTTTTATGCTTATGTTTAACAAAAGGGGCTTGCGATTTTGTCCAGAGGGAGCTTGTTTTACTTTAAATTTGTTAGCTAAGTAATCTATCCAAACTTTATGATTTTTAGAAAGGATAATGAAATTTCTACCATGATTTTAGAGAACTATTTTAAGCCCCACATTTTTATTAATGTTAACCTAAGATTATATGGAGTTGGGCATAGGATTCCAAAGCTCACAAAGATTCAAATACCATCTGTGACGCTGCAGTAAACTTTAAACAAGGCACTAAATCAGAACAGAGACTACCACAGAGATTTACAGCCAGAGAGCCACAACTGAATTATCAGGATTAATATGAATAGCTTCACATATAGGAACTGCAGGTTCTTAACACCATGACGGTTTTGCTTCAATAATATCTACAAAGTTCCTACTAAACCTTAAAAATAAGTTATTAGTATCTAAAAATACAAAACTATGAAAAGATAGATAAAAATATAGAAAGGTGGAGTCAAAAGTTAAGCTAAGATTAGCATAGTATTGTTATGGGGCTTGTGATTGTGAGAATCAGTGGGTCTCTGACTCTTGTGCCTGCTCTTGGGACTCTGTTCCTTCTGTTGGGTTACTATGTCCAACTTCAAATGATAGTTTTTGCTTCATCTTATTATATTTTATTTTGTCATGTTTGGTTGTTATCTCTTAGGAGCCTGTTCTTTTCTAATGAGAAACAGGAAGGGAGTGGATACAAAGGGGGAAAGAATGTGGGGGAGAAACTGGAAGGAGTAGAGGGAGGGAAACTACTATGATCGGGATATACTGTATGAGAAAAGAATTTATTTTCCTGTAACAGAAATAAGAGAGGGTGCTGTGGGATGGTCTGTATGCCAAATGTGTTGCTGATTGGTCAATAAATAAATCACTCATTGGCCAGTGGCCAGGCAGGAAGTATAGGCGGGACAAGGAGGAGAATAAAGCTGGGAAGTGGAAGGCTGAGTCAGAGAGACACTGCCAGCCACCACGATGAGAAACAGCATGTGAAGATGCCGGTAAGCCACGAGCTACATGGCAAGGTATAGATTTATAGAAATAGATTAATTTAAGATATAAGCACAGTTAGCAAGAAGCCTGCCATGGCCATACAGTTTGTAATCAATATAAGTCTCTGTGTTTACTTGGTCGGGTCTGAGCGGCTGTGGGACTGGCAGGTGAGAGAGATTTGCCCTGACCGTGGGCCAGGCAGGAAAACTCTAGCTACAAGAGAGAAAAAAGAAAGGTAAGCTAGGGATGCTTGAGGTAAATAAAGTAATGAAAACCAAATTTTATAAAATAGATACATTAAGTAATGATGTCTAACATCAAAAGAAGAAACTTTGTTTTACAAAAATGGATTTTAAAGTCAAATTTAGTGTTCTTATAAATGTTCACTAACAAAAATCTGATCTAGGTGAGACTGGGAAATGAAGAATCCTAAGGGTCAATCAGTCATCCACATAGCCTACACAGCTTGTCTTGAGTGAATCCCACACATTGGACACTGAGTTCTTTGCCAGTGTTAGAGTTTGGTCTTACTTTGTTCAGACTGTCACTGTGCCCTGGTACATCATTCTTGGAGTAAGAAACTATGAGACTTACTTTTTCATTTTACAGAAGTTAAGAGACTGTGAAATTTTTACAGAGACTTTGTATATTTTAGAGATACTTTGAATACTGTAGAGAAACTTTGAGCTTTGAAAGAAATATATGTTTTAAATTTTTACAGACTGGGACTTTTAAAGTTATTTATGTTTTGTGTTGTGATATTAATATTAACATGCCATCTTGGGGATGAATGAGAAAGAAGGTTCTAGTTGAACAGTGATATATTTGTGTGTCAAGGTGACAGGGGGTCAATTGTGCTGCCTAGTTTTATGTCAACTTGAAACAAGCTAGAGTCATTTTAGAGGAAGGAACCTCAATTGAGAAAATGCCCTGAACAGATCGGCTTGTGGGCAAGCCTGTGGTGCATTTTCTTGGTTGGTGATTGGTGTGGGAGGTTCCATCCCTGGGTAAGGGGTTCTGGCTGCTATATGATATCAGGCTGAGCAAGCCATGAAGAACAAGCCTGTAAGCAGCGTTCCTCCATGATTCTACTTCAGTTTCTGTCTCTGGGATTGTACTGAGAGTTCCTGCCTGGACTTCCATGGATGATGGACTGTGATGAGGGAGCATAAGCAAAAACCCGTTACTCCCCCAAAAAAGAGGCAATAAAGTTACTATTGTTAAATTCAGGACAGACAACCGCTGATCTTAAGATTCATTATTCCTTTATCTGCCCCTTAAGGAAGGAATATCACCAATTAATTTTATGGCATTTGCTTTCCTATTACAGTGGCTGCTAGATGTATTCAAATGTTCAGCAATTAAAATAGACTTTCAATCTATAAAATTCAATATTTTATAATAGTTGGTTTGCCTGTCAGTATAGCTAGTAAGTTCTTTTTGTTGTGAGTACCATCGTGACATGTCATGGAGCATTATTGTATATGAAACAGTGAGGGAACACTGACCACCTACTTCCTAATATCTATGATGATGGAAGAGGATAAACAGCAGCTGCTTTGATGAACTAATATCCTTACTTCTTCCAAAGTGATACAATACACACTACTAAAAGATATTATACAGTAAGACAATTCAGGAAGTGATAATCAGAAAAAGAAATCAGAACTAGAAAAAAGAACAAAAGGAAGAAAAGGATAAAAATCTCATATTTAAAAATAAAATATATAAAATAATTTGTGAGCTATGGATTTTATTACAACATAAAAATACAGAATATTTATTGCAGCACTTGGGAAGCAGAGGCAGGCTCATCTCTCTGAGTTAGAGGCCAACCTGGTCTACACAGCAAGTTCCAGGACATTCAGAGCTACATAATGAGACATTGTCTTAAACTTCACACACACACACCCAAAAAAGATATATTTACGTATGAGATTTAGGGACTATTTTTAGTGAAGCATAGAAACAAATAAAATGAAAAATACACAGAACTTAAAAATTCCAAAAAGTTTTTTTCAAATAGATCACGACATTCTATCATTGTTTATTACATTATTATAGACATCAATGAAAGTGGACCCGGGAGAGACATTCAGCCTGGGGAATATATGTAAAATAGATGAGTTGCCTAGTATGCACAAGGCCCTGTGATCAACAGTGCCATAAAGGAAATAACAATAGTGAGGGAGAAACATTGAATACCTGGAAACCCTGAAATATAAGTGACTCACCTTTGAAATATTAAATGAGTTATTTTAGTAGATAAAGCAGAATCAATACTAACTACTAGACTAAGTCTCTGCGTGCTTTCAGGTAAACTCTGGCCTAGAGGAGAGATGGCACCAAAGTGCTTCGGGGTGCAGTTAGGCAGATGAGTACATGCTATGTTGAAGGCAGTGTGGGAATACTACTACAAGTCACATGGAAGGCTTGCACAGCTGTCTCTCCATGCTCTCTCCTGTTCTGGTTTGCTGTCTGTTTCTCCTCTTAGTCCTCCACTTACCTCCTGGTGATAACAAGTCTTCACAGTGGTCACATGGCCTTTCACTGGCTCCTAGCTTATTTCTTTGTAGAGCTAACGTGTATAGTCCTCTAAAACTCACCACTGGGGAGTTATCCTCAACCCCTGGATTCCTTTCTCACCACATGCACTCCTTATCTATTTTCCAGGTATTTTGTCCTTTAAATACTGCTGAAGAGCAAGCACAGAGGGACAATGTTGCTGTCTATAAGAGTGTAAGGAAGACAGATGTTGCTGGGAAATGGTCAAAGCTGCTTGATCTGAAGTTTGGGGACTTCCACATCTGAGAGAGGCTGCGTATTCTTGTTTTGCATGCCATGTTCTGGGTTATTACCAATGGCACATATAACACACATTTTGGTCTGATATATTTTAAATATGAATATTAATGAATATATGTACCACTATTGAGAATAATGTGAGAAGTCAAGTCATTACTCATATATAGTTTCAAACTTTAATATTGATGCGAACTAAGTAACATAAAACATGTATAGTCAGATAATGTAGTAAAATATAAATGCATGCCTGTGATTAGTACAGGTAGATTCTTACAGTGAGTCTTAGAATGACTATGCAATACTCCACCAGACAAATGATTCATTATTGTCCTCACTGAAACAATGACCGAATATACAGAGTTGGCTTTTAGTAGGAAGTGATAGTTTATTTATGTATGGTTTATTTCAACAGCAGCGTCACTGGATCAACTGTAAGAAAATATTTAAATCATAAACTCAAGTCCCTTCTGTTTCTTAGATGTTCACATGGTACAGATGTGTGCATAAAGAATGTTCATCAAATAAATTGTTTACTGACTAATATAGGAAACTCAGTTTAAAAATTAAAACGATACATTTTTTTATGGATTGTGCCATTATCTGGTATCCCAAATAAAAAGGATAAAGACCCTTTCACTTTCCATGAAAAACATCACATTTCTGTTAGTATTTTATTTAAAATTTCTTGGCCTAGAAGACAAAAATCTATGGCTGTTGATTAGCTACCTTAATGCTGTGACACCGAAGCACAAAGACATTCTCTTTTTATCCATGCTGTGAGCATGCTTACCTTTTGGGGTGCTAAGGAAAACAGTTTACATTTTAAGTTAGTACACATTCACTAAGCACACTAATGGCATGTAATAAATGGAATGTGATCATCTGTATGGCTGATTATAACAGAAAGAATGATTTAAGGTTACAGCTGAAAATCATACTTGGTATTTACTTATAGTTAGCAATATTCTTAAAAGTGTTTATAGAAACAACAACCCACTGTCCAAACATCCTCTATGCTGTTTTTAGCTGTTTTCTTAAGTGCATATAATCATAACAAATTAAAGATGAGTGACAAGATTGACCATGATACACTAATTTGATGATGTTTAATGACTGGCAATGTTTAGTAGCACTCTGGTCAGACTCAGTCTGGTGAGATGGTTCAGGTCAAGCACCTGATGCCAAGTATTTCTCTGGGAAAATGAATTATGTCTTCATCAAGGTATCCAAGATCTCTTCCCAAGTAATGCCTTCTACTCTCATACATGGGATCAACTCTCCTGTTTTCAAAATAGAAAAAACAAATGCCTACTAACTTCATTAGCCCCAGGTTTACTTTTAATTCCATATTTTAATGAATGATATTTAAACTTATCAAACTACAGTGAATGGTATTATTTCTTTTCAATACCCAGTTTTTGATGGAGGGTTTTTAAAAATTATTCATCTATTTATTTTACATCCTGGCAGCAACATCTCCCCTTCCTGCATCCTCCTCTCCCAGTCCCTCTCCCCCAAATTCCCTCCCTTCCCACACCTAATCCCCTCATCCTTTGTCTCCAGGAAAGGGCAGGTCTCCTAAGAATATCAATAAAACATGGCATATCAAGTTAGAGTAGGACTTAAGCATCTCCTCATGTAATAAGGCTGAGCAAGGCAACCCAATATGGGAAATAGAGTCCTAAAAGCCAGTAAAAGAGTTGGAGACAGTCCCCTTTCCTGCTGTTAGGAGCTACAAAAGAAGACCAAGCTACATAACTGTAACATATATGCAGAGTGCCTAGGTCAGTGTCATGCAGGTTCCCTGGTTGTTGGTTCAGTCTCTGTGAGCCCTTCTGAACTAGGTTGTTGACTGTGTGAGCCTTCCCTGGTGTCCTTGACCCCCCACCCACCCCGCACCCTGCTCCCACACTCCTCTTTCCTCCTCCTCCTCCTCCTCCTCCTCCTCCTCCTCCTCCTCCTCCGTAGGATTCCGGAACTCCACCCAATGTTTGACTGTGGGTCTCTGCATCTGCCTCCATCAGTTGCTGGATGACACCTCTCTGATGACAGTTGGGCCAGGCACCAAATTGGCCACAGGAGACGGCCAGTTCAGCTACTTATCCACTATTGCTGGAGTCAAAGCTGGGGTCCTCCCCATAGACTCCTGGGAGACTGCCCTGCGCCAGGCTTCTGCCTGACTCTGAAGTGCCCCCAGCAATCCCTTAGCATTCTCCCTCTATCCACCTCAACCTGATTGCTCATGTTCGCAACTCTACCAGCCCTGGATCCAATCATGAAATCTCTTCTATTTCCCCTCCCCAGGGAGATCTGGGGGTCCCTCTCCCCATGAACTCTTCATGGTTATCCTTTATTTTATAGCTAATACCCACTTATGAGTGAGTACATAACCATGTTTGTTTTTCTCATTCTGGGTTACCTCACTCAGGATAATTTTTTCTAGTTCCATCCATTTGCCTGCAAATTTCCTGTGTCCTTGTTTTTAACAGCTGAGTAATACTACATTGTGTAAATGTGCCACTTTTTTTTTTTTTATCCATTCCTTGGTAGAGGGACATCTAAGGTGTTTCCAGGTTCTGGCTATTACAAATAAAGCTGCTATTAACATAGCTGAGCAAGTGTCCTTGTGGTATGATTTATATGCCCAAGAGTGGTATAACTGGATCTTTTGGTAGGTTGATTCCCAGTTTTCTGAGGAAATGCCACATTGACTTCCAAAAGTGGCTGTACAAGTTTGTACTTCCACCAGCAATGGAGGAGTGTTCCCCTTGCTCCATATCCTCTCTAGCATGAGCTGTCTCTTGTGTTTTTGATCTTAGCCATTCTGACAGGTATAAGATGGAATCTCAGTGTCATTATTTTATTTGCATTTCCCTGATGGCTAAGGATGTTGAACATCTCCTAAGTGTCGCTTGGCCATTTGAGATTCTTCTGTTGAGAATTCTCTGTTTAGATCTGCACCCCATTTTTTAAATTAGATTATTTGCTTTGTTGATACCTAGTTTCTTGAGTTCTTTATATATTTTAGAAATCAACCCTCTGTTGAATGTCAGGTTAGTGAAGATCTTTTCCCATTCTGTAGGCTTCCATTTTGTCCTATCCACAGTGTCCTTTACCTTACAGACACTTTTCAATTTCATGAGGTCCCATTTATTAATAGTTGATCTTAGTGCCTATGTTATTGGTGTTTTGTTCAGGAAGTAGTCTCCTGTGCCAATGCCATTCCAGATTATTTCCCACTTTTTCTTCTATCAGGTTCAGTGTATCTGGATTTATGTTGAGGTCTCTGATCCACTTGGACTTGAGTTTTGTGCAGAGTGATAAATATGAATTGATCTGCATTCTTCTACATGCCAGCATCCAGTTAGACCAGCACTACGGTAATATTTTATTTGTGAACTAACAAATAAAGCTTGCCTAAAGATCAGAGTGAGGATCTAAGCTGCTAGTTAGCCATAGAGGCCAGGCAGTAGTGACATACACCTTTAATCCTAGCACTTGTGACACTGAGGCAGATCTCTGTAGAGTTGAAGGCTACCCTGGGCTACACAAGATTGATCCAGTCTAAAAGAGAAACAAAGGCAGGCAGTGGTGGCACACACCTTTGATCCCAGCACTTGGGATCTCATGTCTTTAATTCTAGCACTAGGGAGGTGGAGACAGTAAGTGATATGGCTAGGCAGAGAGAGAGAAATGATGATATGGTGGGAGGAGACAGGAGCTCACCCTCTTTCAGGCTGAGGAGTTGGCAAGGTAAGAGGTGGTAACTGTGGCTTGCTCTTTTGTCTCACTGATCTTTCAGCATTTAACCCTATGTCTGACTCTGGGTTTTTATTAAGACCAATTAGAATTCCTGTTACATAACACCATTTGTTGGAGATGCTTTCTTTTTTCCATTGTATAATTTTGGCTTCTTTTTAAAAAATCAGGTGCATGTAAGTATGTGAATATACACCTGGGTCTTTAATTAATTTGATCCCATTGATCCATGTGTCTGTTTTTATATCAATATCATGCAGTTTTTATTTCCATAGCTCTGTATTAGAGCTTAAAATCAGAGATGGTGATACCTCTGGAAGTTCTCTTATTATACAGGATTGTTTTAGTCATCCTGGATTTTTTGTTTTTCCATATGAAGTTGAGTATTGTTCTTTCAAGGTCTGTAAAGAATTGTGTTGTGAATTTAGTGAGGACTGCATTGAATCTGTAGATTGTTTTGGTAAGATGGGCATTTTTACTATATTAATCCTATTAATCCATGAGCATGGGAGATCTTTCCAACTTCTGATAGCTTCTTCAACTTCTTTCTTCAAAGACTTGAAGTTCTTGTCATACAGGTCTTTCACTTGCTTGATTAAAGTTATGCTGAGATATTTTATATTATTTGAGACTATTGTAAAGGATGTTGATTCTCTGATTTCTTTCTCAGCCTGTTTATTATTTGTATATTGGAAGCCCCACAGTTTTTAGTTGAGACATATTTTCAAATTTCCAGAGAAGAGATACCGAGATACCGGATATAGCTCAGTTGTACAGGGCATGATTGGTATGTATAAAGCTCTAGATTTGATTTCCAGAAAACTCCTTCTCTCTGTCTCTCTCTCTGTCTCTCTCTCTGTCTCTCTCTCTGTCTCTGTCTCTGTCTCTCTCTCTCTCTCTCTTTCCTCACAAGGTATATATAGAATAGTGATATTATTTAGAAAAGTGCCAAAAAGATAGACCATAGACCTGAAACAGTGTGGCTCTATGTCTAATGAGTTTTCTTTTTTATCATGTTGCTATCTCCTATTTAATTCCTTTGTAGGGAAAAACCGTCTTCTGTTCAACTGTCTTCTCATATCTGTTTTCCAATACAAACCTGGATTTTCCCTGGGAGTGGTAGGTATTATGGGTTGAATTATAGTCCCTTCAAATTGATATTCTAAGCTTTCATATCTTAAAACATGATCTTACTTGGAGCTTAGGTCTTTATAGAGGTGATCAATGTAAAAGAAGTCATTGGGTAGGCCCAGCCCTAAGCATATCAGGATGATTATTACCTTTATATGACATGGCAGTGTGGACAAAGACATGCATAGAAGGAAGATGACACACAGTGTCACAGAGAGGTGACTTCATGCAAGGAAAGAGGGAAGACACTCTTGGTTTACAGCTTGCCAGTGAACCAGTCCCTCCTTCACATTAATCTGAGACTTTCAGTCTCCAGGGACAATAGCTTCTGGCTTAAGCCATCTACTCTGAGGTGCCTTGACAGCTCTAGCAAGCTGGAATAGCAGATCTTAGAAAAGCCAGAGAGTACGTGGGTACTTCTCCTGGTCCACCTCTGTTACTGTAACAAACACCTGAGACAATCAGTTTACATGGATGCAAGGTTTATCTAGGCTCACTCTTCTGAAGAGTTCAGTCCATACCCATTTGGTCCTGCTGGCTTGGGGCTTAGGTGAAGCACACATAGTGGTGGGGGCATGTGGCAGAGCAAAGGCATTCCTCTTATGTCCAGAAAGCAAACAGATGAAGGGGAGGGGCCAGGTCCCATTATCCCTTCAAGGGTATGTCCCAAATAAGCGGAAGCCCTCCATTGGGTCCCACTTTCTAAAGCACCACCACCTTCCAGCTGGACCAAGGTAGAGACCAAACCTTTAATATGTAGACTTTGGAGGACATCTGGACTTTTCTTCATCTACATAATAGTAATGTTCAATGAAGAGATTGTATGAACAATGGGAGGATCATGCTTGTATTTGGGAGGAGGAAATGAGAAACAGCTGATCAAGAAGGCAGCCTTCTGTGCAGCTCTCAGTCTGGTGAGTGTGCCACCTGCTCTGCTCACATCTGCATTCTGCTTCACCAGCCTCTGATATAAATCCTAGGTATACCGCTTTGTTCTTACTGTGGATATTATGCACTTGTAGGCTGGAAAAAAGAGAGAGCATTCATTTAAACTATATAATGCTATACGGTTGTTAGAAAGGTTCAATCTGAATCCTTTAAGTGAAAACATTGTCAATTGTCCTATTACCTAGTTGTCAACTAAGAGAACAGACTGTTATAAATCTGCCCCAACTGTCTCTTTTGAGACAGTAGTTCAGGCTAGCCCTGTACTGAGATCTGTGTATAGAGATCTGCATGTCTCAGCCTCCAGAGTACAGAGATTATGGTGTGTGCCACCATCGCCAGCTTTATACTTGTATTTCAACCATTATCATCAGCAATGAAATTTTCCATTATGAAAGTTCTCTGGCAACTGAGACTAATGACTATTGACTATTCTGCTCTTTTATTTATTTTGGGCTACCAGTTGTTAAATGCTTTAGTTTACAGAGATGCAGAAGAATTATTTTTGTGAGCTATAAGCAAATCATAGGCAAACTGTGATAGCAGCATTATGAAGGAAGTTATTTAGTGCTACATAAGAGATAGATTTCCTGAAGATTTCTTTTAATAGTAGCCAAATTTTATCAACTTTTATCCTGTTTATTGATAGATGTAAACCAAGGCTCTTGAATGAATTAACTTGTTTAAAGTAACAGGGACAGTAGGTTACTGAGCCCATATTGAAACCCAGAAACACACTTATACGTATATGATGTATATGTACATGTACACATACCCCAAGTAATAAATCATCTATTTGTGACTAGATACAAACATGTCAATTTAGTTTAAATTTTAGCTCATTTATGGGAGAAATAGTATCTCCAAAAATACTCATATGCCATGGTATTACTTCCAGATTATGCCTGTGTTCAGAGATAGGCTCTTTACAGATAGTTCAGCTAAAAGAGATTATTAGAGTAGATTATAAACAAATGAGATTCACAGCCTCATACATGAGGGATATGAGCAAGACATTCAGAAGAAAGATAACAAAGATACAAGGACCAGGAGGTCGTCTGTGAGCCAAGGAGACAAACCTGGCCTTCTCTCAGTGCTAATACCCAGATCTCACATTCAGACTCCACACCAGTGTGGAGACAGATTTCTGATGTTTAAGCCAGCTAATCCAGCATATTTTGTTTGATAGTATTATGCAATGGCCTACCAACAAAGATTTGCTTTCAACTAAAAAGACATATTAAGATTTTAAATTGAGCCAGGCGGTGGTGGCGCATGCCTTTAATCCCAGCACCCGGGAGGCAGAGCCAGGCGGATCTCTGTGAGTTCAAGGCCAGCCTGGGCTACCAAGTGAGTTCCAGGAAAGGCGCAAAGCTACACAGAGAAACCCTGTCTCGAAAAAACCAAAAAAAAAAAAAAAAAAAAAGATTTTAAATTGCATTCAGTAGATTATAAAATAATAAAAGAAAAACAGGACACAAAGTTGGGAGAAGAATGTGTTGGGGAAAGTCCTGGATGAGTTGGGAGTGAAGGCAGAGGTGCAGATGATAAAAATAACAGTATATTTGTACTTGTATGAAGTTCTCAAAGAATAAATACAAATATTACAAAGAAACAGAAAGTACTAGAATAGTTTGTATGACTACTCTAAAGACGACAGAGGGTGGTTTTCTTTGAGAGGCCTGTGTTCATTTCTTTTGAATGTCTCCCATTCTCTTAACCATTGTGCCTAAGCCTCTAAAAGTATCTTTAATAAAACCTCCAATTCTGATACATAAAAAGATTTTACTCTACTCAATCATGAGTTTTAAATTTATGCATTATCATCCATTCTAAAACAACAAATCAAATTAAGTAAGTATCTGTCATAATACTGCCCTGACAGTTACATCCACTACTTGGAAGGGTCCTAGTCTATACAGGCTAACAGAAAAAAGAGGACTAACTGGGAAACAAAATAGTCATTCCCTTGCAGAAGGAATGCCAAACACGCTGTACAGTTTTAGAAGGAATGAATTTAAAATGTAGTGACTTTTTCAGAAGGCCCCAATTTTTCCTGTTTCAACGGAGTCTTTGGCAGGCAGGCAGTCGAAGAGTGAATAGTAGTAAGTAAAGTCAGTTTTATTTTGTCATTTTGTTGGAAGTCAGGAGGAGGGAAGTCTAAGATGTCCAAGTTCAAGCCAAAGCAGCCAGCTCTGTGCAAGTTCACAGCAGGTCTTCTAGCTGCAGTGAGGCGGCTGAGTGGCCAAGAACCCATGGCAACAACTCACAGAGCCCCTTCCTGGGCTTCCTGTAGTGTTGTTGTTCTCTGATGTTACCAGGGCTTGCTTTAAGGATTCTACTAGGTACCAGGAGGGCTTCAAATGGATAGAGATAGAATCCTAGAAACCGACCCTGCCTTTCAACGCACAAATCCATAGGTCTCCTTTGTATTCGTTTGGTTGCTTCAAAAATGACAAGCATGGAAGGTTCTGTGTTAAAAGCAGAATTTTATATTTTCAAATACTTTTTAAAATTGAAAATAAACATTCTGAAACACAGAAATGACTTGGGTTATATTATACTCTAAATATGGGTTAACCACACAAAGGTATATAAACACACAGATAGTTATTGTAAATTACCATGGTGCACAAGAAAATAGACATATGGCAGGTGTCTACACTTTCTGAGCAACATCACACTCTTGAATTAATGGGCATTTGGTTTTTTAAAATTTCCTAAAATCTTAATCTTTAGCAATGTCTTCTAAAGCCTAACATACTAGATATGTAAGTGTGTGTGTGTGTGTGTGTGTGTGTGTGTGTGTGTGTGTGTGTGTGTTTATGACTCAGTACTCCTGTGTAGCTGGAAGTTTTCCTGTGTCCCACAAAACTTCCAGCTACACTCCTGTTTAGAGAAATGTCTTTTATAGAAATAACAAATGCAAGCAAAATTGAAAAGGTTGCATTTGTTCTTTTAAGAAGTATTTTATAGTTCATGTGTTTCCATTTGTTTGGCTATTTGTCCCTGTGCTTTATCCAACCTTGGTCTCAACTATTCTCGCTCATATAAATCCTCCTCTTTCTCGCTAATTGGACTCCCGGAGCAATGGCTGAGGGGCCCCCAACTGGATCAGGCCCTCTGAATGGGTGAGACAGTTGATTGGCTTGATCTGTTTGGGAGGCATCCAGGCAGTGGGACCTGGTCCTGTGCTCATTGCATGAGTTGGCTGTTTGAAACCTGGGGCTTATGCAGGGTCGCTTGGCTCGGCCTGGGAGGAGGGGACTGGACCTGCCTGGACTGAGTCTACCAGGTTGATCTCAGTCCTTGGGGGAGGCTTTGCCCTGGAGGAGGTGGGAATGGGGGGTGGACTAGGGGCAAGGGGAGGGGGGAGAACAAGGGAATATTGTATTGTAAAATAAAATAAAAAAAAAGAAGTATTTTATAACGAGAAATTACTATTTTACAGACAAAGATGACTGGGATAAAGGTATACTGTGGATTGTTAAATTTTGAACAGGCTTTTTCAAAAATAGTTGTTGGGACATATGTAAATTGATAAATGCAATCCACCACATAAACAGACTGAAAGACAAAAAGCACATTATCATCTACATCTACTTTTATCCTTCATGATAAAAGTCCTGGAGAGACTAGGGACATACGAGATATACTCAAAATAATAAAGGAAATACACAGCAAACCCATAGCTGACAGCAACCTAAAAAGAGAGATACTCAAAGCATTTCCACTAAGATCAGAAACAAGACAAGGATGTCCACTCTCTCCACATCTATTCAATATAATATTTGATGTCTTAGCTAGAGCAATAAGATAACTGAAGGAGATCTAGGGGATACAAATACGAAAAGAAGTCAAAGTATCTTTATTCACAGACAATATGACTGTATACAAAAAAGACCCTAAAAATGGTACAGAAAACATTACAGCTGACAAAAACTTCCATCAAAGTAAAAGAACTGTGTGATAAAAACTTTATCACACAGGGAAAGAAACTGAAGAAGATATCACAAGATGGAAAAATTCCCCATGCTCATGGATTAACATAGTGAAAATGGCCATCCTAACAATCTTCAGATTCATGCAATCCCCATCAAAATTCCAACATAATTCTCCACAGAAATTAAATGGAAATTTCCAGTTTATATGGGGACACAAAAAACCAAGGAGAGATTAAAAAAATCCTGAATAATAAAAGAACTGCTGGATGTATCGCCATCTCTAATCTCAAATTGTATTGCAGAGTTATAGTAATAAAAACAGCATGGTATTGATATAAAAACAGACACACAAATCAAAAGAGAACTGAAGACCCACACCCAAGTCCACATAGTTATGGACACCCGATATTGATAAAGAAGCAAGAAATACACACTGGAGAAAGACAGCTTCTTTTATACATGGCGCAGGTCAAACTGGATGACTACATGTAGAAGGATCCAAATAGATTCATATTTATTACCCTGCATAAAACTTAACTCCAAAAGACCAAGGACTGCAATGTAAGACCAAATACACTGAATTTGATAGAAGAGAAAGTGGGAAATAATTCTGAACTCATTAAATAGCACAGGCACTAAGAGCAACAATTATTAAATGGGACTTATGAAACTGAAAAGCTTATGTATGGCAAAGAACATTATCATCATTTGGATAAAGCAGCAGGTTACAGAATGGGAAAAGACTTTTTTTTTTTTTAACCAACTACACATCCAATAGAGGGCTAATATCCAAAATATACAGAGAACTAAAAAGCCTGGATATCAAGAAAACAATTAAAAATAGGGTACAGATCTAAACAGGGAATTCTCAAAAGAAGAAACCCAAATGGCTGAGAAATACTTGCAGAAATGTTCAACATCTTTAGTCACCAGCAAAATGCAAATAAAACTACTTTGAGATTTCATATTACCCCACTAAGAATGGTCAAGATGAATAAAAAAAATGATACCTCATTCTGGCCAGGATGTAGAGAAAGGGTAACATTTACCTACTTCTAGTGATGGTGCAAACATGTACAGCCACTATAGAAATCAAAAAACTGGAAATAGATCTACCTGAAGATCCAGCTATACCACTCTTAGCCACATATCTAAAGAACTCTACATTCTACTACAGAGACACTTGTTCTGTCATGTTTATTGTTGCTCTATTTATAAGAGTCAGAAACTGAAAACAGCCTGGATGTTTGTCAATGGATGAATGGGTAAAGAAAATGTGGTGCCATTTACACAATGTAACATTACTCAGCTATTTAAAAACCAAAGTCATAAAACTAACAGGCAAATGGATGGAGCTAGAAAAAATAATTGTGAATAAGGTAACCCAGTACCCCCCCAAACCCCAAATATGGCACCGATTTGCTTACATATGTATATTAGCTGTTAAGTCTTTGAAAGGCAAACTACAATCCCTATAACCATAGAGGCTAGGTACAGAATAAGGGATTCGTGGGGAGGGAAGTATCTCTCAAGAAAGGATAAAAAAGAGTAGATAGTTATAGATGGATGGGGGGGTGGGGGTTGAGACTGGGAAAGGAGGGTTAATGGAGTTGGGGAGGGAAGAGGAAGGTACGAGAAGGAGCACAGAGAAGATATCTAAAACTAAAGGCCCTTTAAAGAGTTGTAAGGAAACCTACTATACTAGAAGCTTCTTAGCTTCCATACACATATGGAAAATATAAATAGAATCACCAAATAATGGGAGAGAAACAGTTCCAATTGGACATTTCTTGCAATTAAGTGAAACCTCCACTGCCAGGAGTGGATTACATCTAATTGAGCTGTTGGCCAAAGGAGGCCCATGGAAACCCCCAAACAACCCAGACACTGCTAAGGCTATTAGTTCCTCTCCACAAACTGGTCGTAATGCCCCATTGCTGAGGACAATACCTACATATCTCATTGAACACAGAAAAGTTGAGTCAGTGCCTAATTAGGACCTTCACCCCCACTAACTACGTTCATGGTACCAGCAGTCACTCTGTACACATCAGAGGCGGGAGGTAAACACTAACGAAGCTGCCAAACCCGCTGTCTACAATGGTGACCTGCCTACATGACGAAGGGCAGCAGTGGCACAACAGCTGCAGGTGTAACCAACCGCTCCTAGTTCTGATTCAGGCCCATTCAATGGATGGAGCCCAGGCCTGACCCTCTTCTGGAGGTCAAGAACCGGAGACTGGGGCCATGGACCCAGCGAAAAACCAAATACTACTCTCCTGCTAAAAGAACGTAACAATTCTATTATACTCATAGATCAGTGTCTTGCTCAGCCACCATCAGAGAAGTTTCCTCTTGTAGTAGGTAACTGGACAATGTATGGAGAGTAAGAGACCTTGGAACACTCAATCCTAAATGGGATGCCTCTATCAATTCCCTCCCCTCGGTACTTAGGGAACATTGCAGAAGAGGAGGTGGACAGATCGCAAGAGCCAGTGGGGATGGAGGACACCAAAGAAACAAGGTCTTTCAGAAACAATACAGTTGACACACATAAAAACTCACAGAGACTGTGGCGGCATGCACAGGGATAGCACAGGTCCAAGGCAGATGGGGTCCCAGCATTGATAGCAGAAGTGGACACAAGCCCCATCCCTGAACTATAAGCTATCTTCAATTGACAACTGATCGCAAAGAAAGTTAGTTTTCTCCAATGGAGTCTCACTGTGTACACAAATCTCATGTAAAGGAAGACCCCATGCCTAGCAGCAGATGGCTAACACAAAATGAACTCAATGGTATTTTTGGAGGTTTTTTGTTTCATATGCTTTGTCTGGGCATTTTTTAAATAAAAAATCTCACCTTTTGCTCATATATTATAGTTTCCAATTGTGTGTTTTTGTGGGACTTCTATATGAGCAAATGTGTGTGTCTCTGTGTCTGTATGTGTTTCCTGTGCATTTCCTTTGTCTTTCATTTTTCTGTTTTTTCCTATTCTATCATTTTTTGTTGTTGCCTGTTTGATTTTTAATGAGATAGATGATAGACATACATACATACATACATACATACATACATACATACATACATACATATAAAGAGAGGAAGGGTATGAGTGGAGAGGCTTTGGGAGGAGTTCTGGGTCGGAAAACATGATCAGAACATATTGTATAAAATCTATTTTCAATTAAAAACAGAGAAACAAAACATTTCTTAGGGCTGAGTGTGATGGGAAAAGAGTATAATCCTAATTGAAAGCTAACCTGGGCTACATCATGAGATCTAAGTCAAAATAACAAATACACCTTTATTTTTAAGTAATAAAAGGAATATTGTAATGCTTACTCCTACCTCTGAATTTTTTCACATATGCACACAAGCATCTTCTCATAAATATTCTTACATGTTAAAATGATGGGTCATGGAAAAATTAAAAAGTTTTCATGTGAATTACCTAACAGCCTTTCATGATGGTGGCACCAATTTGCATTCCAATAAACTCAGGAGTCAAATTTCTTTTTCTGTGATTTTCCCCCATCATACTGTATAAACTACTGTAGTTTCACAATATCTTGTATATATAACTAGGCCACCATATAAAATTAAAGACTTTTGTGCATCAAAAGGACAATATGAAGAGTAAAAGGACAATCCTCAGAATGAAAGAAAATATTTGCAAATTACATATCTGATAAAGGTTTTAACATCTAGAATATGTAAAGAAAGAAATACCAATTTAAAAATGGGCAAAATAATTGAATCAACATTCCTTTAAAGAAGAGAAAAACAAATGGACAATTAGCATATGAAAAGAAGCTCAATATCATCTGTGAAATATCATTCATTGAAGAAATGCAAATATAAACCACAATGAACGATCACTTCACATCTACTAAGAAGGGTATAATGGGAAAAATGATAGGGGGATAACAAGTGTTGGCAGGAATACGGAGAAACTGAACCCTATATGTTCCTAGAGGGGATTCAAAATGGCACATCTGCTGAGGAAGACCATTGGCAGTGTCTCAAAAAGTTAATAATCCTGCAATTCTTGGCAATTAACAGGGACCCACAACTGGCCACCATGCAGAGAATAAGAGACGGCAGAGGGCTGAGCTCTATTTACCCACTCCCCAAAGGCTCAGGGGTCCCTGTGGAAGAGGGGGTGTGGGGGCAAGACAGTCGGGGCAGTGGACGACTATAAGGACAGTGTCTTCTGGACTCAGCAGGGCATTTGCACATGTGAGTGCACAGTGGTGGTGACAGCATGCACAAGACCCATGCAAGCTCAAGCCAGAGAAAATCCCAGCATGGAGGGAGAGGTGGGCATGGATTCCTACCCCTAGCTGATGGGCTATTGGCACTCAACAATGCCAATTGCTGGGAGAAGGAGAGTCAGTTTCTTTAATGATATGACCTCAGGTAGGTTGACCACACTCCAGGGCAAGTCCCAGACTCAAGACAATTTGGGAACACAGACTAGACTGGATGGGGATAAAAAAAAAAAAATCAATTGAGAGAAAACAAAGTAGAGAGATGGGGATGGATCTGGGAGGAGTTGGGGGCTGGGAATGAATATGAACAATACATTGAATGAAATTCTCAAAGAATTAATAAAAATGTTATTAAAAGAAAATAAGTTAATAGAACCACCTGACTCAGCAATTTTATTCTTAGGTATTTACTCAAGAGAACTGAAAATACAGATTCAATGGAGTCTCTAGTACAACTCTCCACAGCAATATTAGTCTAAGTAGACAGATACACAAATCATAGTATATTTGTGCAGTGGAATATTGTCCAGTCATAAAAAGAATGAATTCTGACAAATACTGCATATATACAAGACTTGAAAACGTGCCAAGTGAGATAAGTCAGACATAGGGAATATTATACGAATATACTAATATAAATATCTGGAATACACAAATTCACAGAGACACAAAGCAGATGGTTGGGGTCTGGTGGGAAGGAGTTGGTGCACAGTGGCTACAGAGTTCACACTTCAGAACTGTGACACAGAATTGGAATAGGAGGGCAGTAGAGCTGCACATTTTGAATATAATTCAGTTGTACAAACTGAATTTACACTCAAAAAATGGTTGCAATAGCAAATTTTACCAGACGTAATAGTTAATACTGAACTATCAGTTTCTATAATGAGGAAGAACTCACTAACTAGGGGCATTAGGCTTGTCTGACTCATGTGTGCCAGGGTGTAGTTCGCCCCAGCTCCTCCTTCTGACTCCCCTGGGGCACCTCTCAAACAGGCACCAGAAAACAGAACAAAACAAGAAAATAACACATAAAAAAAGTAATCACTTCAGAAACAAATTAGAAAAAAGAATAATGAAAAGAACCAGAAGAAACCATGAAAAGACCATGAATAAAAACCAAAATTAACTCAGAAAACAAAGTGCAAAATAAAAGTGACACAGTATGATCTCTGAAAACGCCCTGGCTATATCATTTGGAATATTGATGAGGAAAAGGCATGGCGGCAGAACCTAGCGAGTCAGCAGAAAGCCTTCACTCAAGTTACATCACAGCGATGGAGTTTTAAGAGACCCTGTGCAGGTTTGCACCAGAAAATCAAAAGGCAAAGAGAATTTTAAAAATGTTTTTTTTTTTTTTTTTTTGACGCTGGGATCAAACCCAGGGCCTTTGCGTGCTCTATCCCTAGCCCTGAACAGGAAGATTAGGAATTGATCAGAATGAAAGTGGAAAACTTGAAAAAAATCAGCTTTCGGGAAAAGGTTGGAAAAGGGGCTTAAGTGCCCGCTGAGAAGCAGTTCTGTAGAGTCAAGTGTGGACGGCAGGAAGAACAGTGCCCTGGCCATCACTATTCAAACCATCAGGGAACTACTACAAAAATGACCCTAGAGGCACGGCACAGCTTCAAACAAAGTAAAGGACATCCCAAGGAAGAAGCCAAAAGAAACTCTTAGAATTAAGAGAGAACTAGGGCTGAGGACTGCAGTGCTTCAGCTTCCAACCTCAGGAACCTTCAGGTTTGGATCAGAATGACCACTACTAGTCAGGGTAAGCAAGGCCCAGGGCAGTGCACATCCGGAGAAGGCGGAGAACTGACCCTACATGCACCCCACCACACTGGCTGGAGGTGAAAAGGTGGATGGGGGAGGGGGCTCCAAGGCAGCTCATGTGTCTGAAAGGGCTTTTGTGCTACTTCCTATTCCATTTCTAGGCCTTGCCAGGGAGTAACTGTCATCCTGGATTTTGTGTTTGTGCAAAGTTGTTTGTTTGTAATAAAAGCTGGTGTAGTAGTTTTCTGTGACTTGCATTTTTAATCTTATACTGTTTCTTAAAGAAGTAAACTCTTTGTGATTCCTGAAACAATAAGTGACAATGGGCACGTCTTTAATAATAAAAAAAAAGAGAAACAAGTGTTGAAGCCACAAATATATTGTAATGCCAACGCCAGGGACAAACAAAGGTAAGAACAAAATGAAGCTAGTGACCAGCTTTAACTTCCCTCCCACCCTCCCGTAGTAGATCCATCCTTTAAATTCTTTAGGCAGAGAACTGAAGGCTAAAACCCCCAAACAAGCCCCTCTTCTCTCTATTCTCTGATATTCCCCTGCAGGGTAAGTCCCTCAGCTTGACAGCCTGGGGAGGCCCAGAGTGGTGGCTGGGGCCGACAGCAGGGCTCCTCGCACAGGAAATGGGGTAGAGGAGTACAGGGGTGTAAGACATGATCCCCCACAGTGGGGAAAATCAAAATGGAGCCCCGGTGCCAGCGTAAAGCACACTGGTGGCCCTGGGAAAGGAGACCCCGTTGCCCCCACATCCTCCCTCCGGGAGGTATCACTGCTTGGCCAACTGCCCATCTGGCTCCGGTTAGAAAACCACACTTGGACCAGATCCTTCTGCAGCCGGAGGCGCCCAGCAATATAGCTGATTTGCTGGGGCGTGGGCTCTGGACACTGCAAGAACAGTTTCTCCAGATTGCTCCCAATGCGTCTCTCTCTGCTAGCACGTCTCCGCTTCCGGGCCTGCTGCAGGATCATCTCCATTCTGCATATGCCCAGAAGGTTCTTCTCATCTACTTCCTCTAGCCACATTTTCAGCAGGGGTCGCAGCTTCCACATGTTGGCAAGGCTGAGCTGCTGGGCCTCGAAGCGGCATATGGTCGTCTGGCTGAGAACCTTCCCAAACATAGCTCCTACAGCGAACCCCACATCGGCCTGTGAGTACCCCAGGGTCATCCTCTTCTGTCTCAGCTCCTTGGCCAGCTGCTCTATCTCTTTCTGTATGGCTGAAACGTCCTCTGGCAGAGCCAAATTTGGCATGTACCTCAGGGCGATGTAGTGTCCTGGGCAGGCATCCTCAGAGGAACTCTGGGACCAGGCCCTTGCCTCACCCACTCCGTAGGGTGCTATCCCGCCTCGGAATTCATAAGGTGAGGGACCCAGAGGCACTCCCCACACCTCAGGGCCTGGACAGACGCTTGGTCCAATACCTGGCCGCACCATTAACCTGCCTGTGGCTGCTTGGCTGCTCAACCAGGTTGGGGTATCAACTCGCACGGGCACTGGCCTTTCCAGGCCACCACTACTATTGCCTGGGAGGGGGTAGACGTTTGAAGACCTGCGCCCGGCCATGGGGTGGACAGCACCCCCAGCAAGGGTCTGGTAGGAACTGATGGCTCTCGAGGCTTCTGAACAGCCACCAGCCTCGCCCTCGAGCCCCGCCCCCCAGTGGGCGGAGACAGCAGTGCAGGTAAGAGACAGGATCAAGTGTTTAGAAGCTGGGGCTTGGAGACTCTGGTAACTGAGTTCTCCTGGCTGAAAACACCGCGCCTCTTGTTCCGACAGTTGCTTTTAACTCCTAACTTGGTACAAATCTGGAGCTTTGCACCTCCACGCAGTCAGGTCCCTCGGTCACTACTTGGATCCTACCTATCCTTGAATGGGACCCAGGCCTTGACTTGAGTTCTCAGAAACTCAGATGTCCCTTTCTTCTCACGCCCTCCAAACCACCATCTTGGCTTCACAAATACTAATTAGCCACCTGTATTTCAGGCCTTGCTGACAGTATCTGTTCATTCATTAACTACTCCATTTCTACGATCTTGATGTCAAAGTTCCTCCTGTGAATATCCTCAGTCCCTGTGCCTGAAGAAATTTAGGCATACATGCTTCAGTTTCTAACTAGGGTCAGTTTACTGCCTCAGATTCTAGATCTACACTCACACTGTGCCACTGCACTCCCACTCCGTCACTGGCAGAATTTCTGGAGAGTATTAATGTTTCTCCCACCAGTCCTGCAAACGTGCATTCTAACTCAGCTTCCGGTTCCAAGCTTTCTCACTCAATAGACAACAGACTCTGTCTTCTTGCGTTCCCTCTGGAGACAGGTTTCTGGGCTTGCCTGAGCTGCAGCTGGCCACTGAGAAGGCTGCTTGCACTATCTGGCTCATCAACACCATCTCTTCTGTCCCTGGCCTCTCTCCCACCAGAGATACAAAGGTCTCAACTTGTCTTTCAACCATGCCCCTAACTCAGGCATTCAGCCCTAGGCCCCAAGTGAGGAAAACAAGGAAAGAAAGGAGAAGAAAAATCTAACAGGTCCACAGCTTCCAAAGAAGAAAAAAGAGTACCTTGGCTGGAAGATCTCAGCCTCATGCCCTTTAATTTTTTAAGCCAACCACAATACAGCTCTGTCTCTACCCATGTCTACTGAAATTGGCCTTCTTGAGGTCACTGAGAGCCTTCCAAGTATCAAATCCAATAGCATTGTAAAAATCCACATTCTACTAATGTTTAATGCACTGTCTGGCAAGATATAGTTTGATCCTTCTTTAAAAAAGTATATGGAAGTATCAGCCAACTTTTCCCCCTGACTTGTTTTCTGACTTCCACATCTGTATTTCTGCTGTCCCAAGTTAAATTAGTCTTAGGCTTCTCCTTCAGAGGCCACAGGGCTGGCCAATGACATGATCATAACTCAGACACCCAAATGTAAACTTCAGAGCTGTTCTTCAACTTCGTGGTATTGACAAGACATAAGACACTGGATCGCAGCCTTGTGAAACATGGGGACTTGCTGTCTCTGCCATGCTTCTTCCCCTTACCTACTTAATAGATCACAGGATTTCTCAGGCACTGCAATAATAACTGGCTTGTAGCTGGTTTCTTCTGCTTCTCTTTCAGGTTCATCTTTCACACTACTGCTATAGACAACTTTCTAAAAGCAAACCCAAACCAATCCAAATCTGAAACAACCAAAGAAAACCTACTGACATCACTTTACTCTTCAAGTATCTCCAAAGCCGGCCCCTCTTCTCTCAGCTGACAATGAGAGCTCTTCACAGGGCTGTACACTACCCGGTCCAGTCATTACACCCTCTCCCCATTCTTAGCTCGTGGTCAAGGAGAAACCTGCTATTTTTCCCTGAAGATGTTTGCACCCTGTGTGCCCCTGTTCATGTTGCTCCTCCCACCCAACAGTTTTCCTGCTTCTCAGTCTCAGGACTGTTTGGGAGTCTGCTTAGATATTCTCATTAGAAAAGAATATCCCTGATCACTCTCTGCAAACTTCAGCCCTGGCTCCTCTGCTGTCCCCTCTCTCCTATTTCACTTTGGCCTTAGTATACACTGCTATCTAGTACATATTTGTCTATGTGTCCACTGTCTGTTCCTTTACTGCTGTGTCTACAGGGTCTACTATAGTATCGGGCACACACAAGGTAATCAGTGACTAAAGAAGTATGCTGTACCTCCTATTACCTGTAAGACTCAGGATAGATATCCCCTCATGGAGACCCTTCCCCAGGCAGAAAAGAGGTCTCTATTGCTTTGGTAGTACTCCTCCCATAGTTAATCAAGTTTTTACTTCACTATTGCAGTAGACATCAACAATTCTTTTATGTCTCCATCTCTTCAATTTAAGAACATTTATGTGTCAGTAAGTCTAGAACATGAGACAACCCTGACTAATATAATACACAATAAATTTTTGCTGAATGGCAACTTTTATGATATTGATCATAAAGTAATGCTAATGTAACACTAAGAAGCTTGACCTCAGGATGCTCTCATCTTTCCTCTCTTATATTACAACAAGGGAACAAGGGACATATAACCCTTTCAAGTTGAGGGGAGCACCATGAAACTAAATCAGACTCAACACTACAGAATATAAGATTGTAGATGTGGTGGTTTAAAAGAAAATGGCCCCCAAAGGGAATGGCACTATAAGAGGTATGGCCTTGTTGGGTTGGGTGTGGCCTTGTTGGAGGAAGAGTGTCACTGTGGAGGTGGGCTTTCAGGTCTCATATATGCTCACACTACACCCAGTGTCTCAGACCACTTCCTATTGCCTGTGAGTCAAGATGTAGGACTCTCAGCTCCTTTTCCAGCACCATGTCTCCTGGACACCACCATGTTGCACCATGATAATAATGGTCTAACACCTCTGAAAATGTAAGCCACCCGAATTATTTTTTTTTATTATTTATAAGAGTTGCTGTTGTCATGGTGTCTTTTCACAATAGTAGAAACCTTAATCAAGACAGTAGATATGGCCTTGAAGTTGTTTATCAGCAAATCGACTGCTATATCTACAGGCTGAGTATCTAATTTATTTGAAGTTGATCAGTTTCTGCTGGAATAAGTCTGGGCTAATGGTAGGATGCTTGTCTCACTCACTGCTGCTCCCCGGCACCCACAGTACAAAGAGAAGAGACGTTTATTTATTCATTTACTTTGTGGTGCTAGGAGAAGAAATGTCAACTTACTGTTAAATAAATGAACCTCTGCAGCATCAGTGCTGAAAAGACTTCCAATTTGCTGGAATTGGATGACAGTCTCTGAAATCCAGCTTACGAGGTAAAGAATTTCACTAAGGAATAGTTGTGCTGATGTCTATTCTTTTCACGTATACATGTATGCCCCCTTCCACCCAACTCACAAAGCAACCAGTGTCTGCCAAGGTGTATCACAAAGAGATAAAGGAGAGACACGGCAATTATACATTAAGGTTTGCATAGAAAAAAAAAACCTCACTTGCACAAGAGAATCAGAGAGAAAAGATTCATTAGTTGTTTAAAAACAATAGTTGAATAGAAACATTTTAGTGAATTGGAAAAAAAAACTGACGAGTTCAAATGAATTTGAACTAAGCTTTATTGTATTAAACGAATTAAAACAAAGCAGCTAAAAATAATATGCTTAAAGTGAGGCTATATTAACTTGCTGAGTTTTAAAATTAACTTGGGTGTTCTCAATTACTCAGTTAGACCTCATTTGCCAATGTGCATATCTCCTGGTTTGTGCATATGGGGGTGGGGGCACTACAAAGTGGAACTGAACTCATAGAGCTAAGGGAATCTTGGTATCTCTTTAAAAGTACATTTAATGCACTATGGAAATAGTATGATCAGAGGAAATAAGAAGTAGTGTATTTGGTTGGCATAATAGAGACCAGAGGAAGCAACTATAGGAATACCCAAGACAACCAGTGCTGCTTGGACCGAAGAGCTTCAAAGGCTACACTATCAACTTCACCAAATATGGGAACTCTTCTTGAGTGACTAGATTATGATGTAAGAATCAGGCCATGCTTATCCATGGGAATTACAGGAAGGCATAAGAAGCATGAGGCCTCAGGCTCTCAGGTGTTTATTATGTGAATGAGGGAGAAGACAGACTGTCAGAAGAACAGGGAATTTACCCAAGGGGAAGTTACACACTTTCTATTATTAGTATCCTTGGAACTAAGGAGAGTGCTCTGAAAAAGGTGTTTTAAGTGGAAATACAAAATGCACTAAGTATGAGGACTTGTATTCTTGAGTTTTCTTTGAGTTTCTTATTCTGAGAAGGCAAATAAAACTACCAGGATCCATTGGTTGAGAATCAGGAAATGGTGGAAGAAGATTTGGTAATAAATAACCTTGTAGGATTAGCTCATCTTTTGGGGAGGTCTTGCCCATGTATTTCCCTCCCCTCTGGACTTTCAGATACATTTGCTGCCTTCAACAATTAGCTGGAGTTCATGTGGGAGACATGGAACTTCCCTGGGATTGTGATACAGTTTAATTTCTATGTATATGCCAAGCAATGTGTTAATGCCTTCACGAGTGATCCACACTGTTCTGAGGATAGTAAGTTCAACGAAAAACCCAACTGCTTGTGAGGCTGACTACCATTAATTTAACGTCATACTGTTGGTCAGTTATTTCATTGCCTTGCAAGGTGATGATTTTATTTTTCCAGATGCACCTTTTGAAAGTGCGTCATGCTTCAGGTAGAAGGGGTTTGCTTAAGAGTGTACACAATGAGGGGCTGGAGGGATGGCTCACTGGTTAAAAGTACTTGGTGTTTTTGCAGGGAACTGATCAAGACTAGTTCCCAGTGCCCATATGGAGATTTACAACTATCCATAATTCCAGTTCCAGGGGATCCAACATCCTATTCTGGCCTTTGAGGGAACCAGGCATGCACATGGTGCACAAACAAGCATACAGGTAAACACTACATCAAATGAAAGCAAAAATAGTGTCTGGGACAGGCAGTGGGAGAAGGGCAAGAAAGAGGGGGACACAGCCTTGGGTGCAGGTAATAGGGCTAGAGTGTACTGTCTGAATCTACTGAAATCAAAGAAACTTATTTTGTGTAAGTGGTATATACCAGTAAAAATAGTGTATATGGGAAGCCCTAGTTTTTTAGTAGTATCACAAATAAACCAATCTTTTTTGAATCCAGTTAAATTATCAGAGCCAGCCAAGAATTATGCAAAAGGAGGACAGAAAAAAAAGCAAAGTAGACTGGGCTGTGCTGGTCTTCTTCTTTCTTTCCCTCTGCAGGCATTAGGTGAGTTAGCACTGCTAAGACAGCAGGGTGATTAGGCGCTTTCTCTTAGAAAGGCAGAAACAGGGCCACAGGACCCAGAATGACCAAGGAGCAATATAAAAAGCAACCACAGGAGAAAAGATTCACAGACTAGTCACAGAAAAGTCTTCTAGATCTAAAAAGTAAAGTTAGGATTGTAGAAAACTCTAGTAATTAAGTATTATAAAGATAGGTTCCTTGTATCTTATAAGTGAATTAACACAACAGTACAAAAAATTAGTTCACTGAAGACAACCTCAGAATACATCACAATGACCACACTGCCAATTCTGTCTCTGGGTTTTAAGTGTTCAACTGTATACAGCAAAATAAGATGGAGAAAATAAGTTATGAATTTAAGAAAAATTAATATAGTATTATGAATGTGAAAGTTGTTACCACATAGAAAAGCCTAGTCAGAGCAATGCAGGGACTAACTAGCTTGTTCTTGTTCTAGTCTTGTTCATGGCAGGTAACACACAGCATTGTTTGCTACAACACGAAGCAGGTAACACTGCACTGCAGGTACAGTGTTCTGCATTGGGATGATGTGATGAGATCATGGGTGGCCAAGCACTGGGCCGAGCTCTGGGAGTTCTCCTGAAGAAAGGGAGGAGGGATTGTAAAAGCTGGGTCTGTGTGTGTGTGTGTGTGTGTGTGTGTGTGTGTGTGTGTGTCTATGTCAACGTCACAACAGAGGAACCCACAGAGACAGCTGACCTGAGTTCGTGGGAGCACATGGACTCTGAACCAACAGTTAAGGAGCCTGCCTGGGATGGGCCTAGGCCCGTTGCATGTGTGTGACAGCTTTGTAGCTTGGTCTGTTTGTTAGGGCCCTAGCAGTGAGATCAGGACCTGTCCCTGGCACTTAGCTGGCTTCTGGGAACCTGTTCCCCATGTTGGATTACCTTGCCCAGCCTGAATGCAGGGGGAGGAGCTTGGTCCTACCTCAACTAGATGTGCTATGCTATGTTCAAGCCCATGGGAGGCCTGCCCCTTTCTGAGTGGAGGCAGAGGAGGAATGGGTTAGAGAGGGGGGTAGATGAGAGTTGGAGGAGGGAACTGGAAGGGAGAAGGGAGGGGAATCTGTGGTCAGCATGTAAAATAAAGAAAAAAAAATGTTAATAGAAAAAACAAAGATCATGGGTAGAAGGATAGCTCTCTGAATACTAACCACAACACAGGCTTTTACCCATAAGACAGTGCACAGCAAACTTGGACTGTAGTGGTGGTTTGAACAAAGGGAATATTAAGTTTGTGTTAGAATGACAGGCATTTATGGTCACATTTTTATAATTGTTGCTGCTGTTGTTTTTGTTATTCTTTTTCTTAGTATTATTGATACAGGGTCTGACTATGTAGCCCTGACTGTCTTGGAATTCACTGTGCCAACATACAGACATCCACATGACTCTACCTCTCAAGTGCCAGGATGAAAGGTGTGTACCACCATGCCTGACTTCTTTTATTATTTTTAACTTTGCTGTCATCCACTTGCTGAGTATAAGTAAATATTCATTCACAAATATAAAACTATGTAGTCAGAGACCACATAGGGATTTAGAGTATTCAGAAAAATGCATTTCATTTCATTTTGTAAATCTGGGCATTCATGAGACATGAATTTCCTGTGCTAGAAAATAATATTAAGAGTAAAAACCCTACAGCCTTTATCAGAAGCCTCAGCAAATTTTAGTTATGTGTAGAGCAGGTAGAGCAGTTAGCTGAATGGGGCTAGCAACAAGGCATCAAGGGACCTGTCAGACAGACTCCTGGCAGAGATGCAGTCTAAAGATTCTTGTTATGACAAACATGACTCGGCAGAGTTTGTCCTATTACAGGAGAAAAGCTTCAGGGATGCACTGAAATTGAGTATAGCCATGGTCTCCTATATTCAAATGACTGCTGATTCCACCTCCAAGCAGGAGACACACACACTAAAGGCAAGTTTCCATTTTACTGCATGGTAAAAAACACAACAGAAATGGTAGGCAGTGATGAATGGAAGCTGAAATTCAGCATATGACATGGGCTCAGAGATGTAAATGAGAAGTGGGACAGAATTCCTTTTTAAACCTGATAAATCTAAAGGTGCTGGGGAATTATTTTTGGGAATTTAAAATTAACTGACTTTAGTAATATTACCTGTACAAGTGAATGTCCTTGAAATCTTGTCAAGAAACTTTATGAACGGAAGCAAGTGGAACAGAGGCGTCCATGCAGTCTTTAAAAAATGAGCTCTAATTTTGGTGACATTAAATATAATTAGGACCACAGAATTCAGGGAGTAGAAAGAATTTACCTAAATCTGTACATTAAAAACTTCTTTTACCATTGAACTTGATAAGGCTTTAATCAGAGCACATTCCTAATTCTAGCACTTGGAAAGCTGAGGCAGCAGGATTAGGAGCTCAAAGCCAACCTGGACTATGCCATAAGACTCTATCAAACAAAACATATACTACTGCCACCACACAACACAAACTAACAAACATAGCTGTACATGCACACATGAACACAAACCCACAAAAAATGAATAGAAAAACAAAAGCATTTTATCAGCTTATCAAACTGAAACCTCTTCCAGAGTCACCTAACTTTGAGTCTAAAAGAAGACAAGCCACAAAGTCAGTCTTCTCTTGAGTCATGTCAAAATTAGACTGTCTACACTTCCACTGCTTGAGTTCTCAACAACCTGCTCTTCAGTCTTTGTATATAGAAAACATAAATAGTTGAAAACCATGTCTTCTAAAAGACTCTGAACTCTGGAAAACAATTCCATCAAACCAATTGGGACTAGAAAACTAGAAACAACATTTCTACCACCACTATTGATTCTCAGTACTATTAAATATTTAATCCTAGATCCACTTGGTGGAGAGTGCAAAGGGTATGCAATGTAAGTGCGTGGCATTCACATGCTTCATCGTGGCATCAGTGGCAAGCCTGTTAACCCGCCAAGTTCCAGCTAAAACTTGATGTTTCACTTGTGTAACATTTTCTGTAATAATTTAAATTCAAGACAGATATTGTTTTGTGTGGTGGTTTGAAAGAAAATGGACCCACAGGGAGTGGCACTATTATGTCACTGTGGGGTTGTATGTCACTGTGGGGTTGGGCTTTGAGGTCTCTTTTGTGTAAGTTTCCCTCAGAGTGACAGTCAGTTGACTTCCTGTTGCCTACAGGGTGTAGGACTCTCAGCTACTCCTCCAGCACCACATCTGCCTGCATGCCATGCTCCCTGATAAGATGATAATGGACTGAACCTCTGAAAGTGTAAGTGAACCACCCCAATTAGATGTTTATTTTATAAGAGTTGCCGTAGTCATGGTGTCTCTTCACAGCAACAGAAACCCTAAGACATTCTGTTATGACTGTCAGAAGTGTAGAGGAAATACAACCAAACCACCACACTTGAGTTTGTTGTAAGGATGATTTTAAAGGAAGACAAAATATTAAAGAATAGACTAGCTTTCAGGGACTGCATGAACAGGAAAAAGAACCAAAGAGACAGCCTTGGTGTAGGACTTAAGAAGAGACTCAGGGTCTGGAGAAATCAAATAGAATACCGAAGAACAGTCAAATAAAGAGTTGAAAATTGTACTTCTGTAAGTGGTGATCAGGATGGAACCAGAATTAGGACAGAGGCTACATACACATAGTAACATCCAGCTAAGCCCAATCATCATCAGAGAGGCTTCCTCCAGCAGCTGATGGGAGTAGATGCAGAGACCCACAGCCAAACATTAGGTGGAGCTCAGAGAACACTGCAGAAGAAAGAGAGGAAGGATTGTAGAAGGCAGAGGGGTCAAGGAGATCCAGGAGAACAAGGCCCACAAAATCAACTAAGTGGGACTCACCAAGACTGAAGCAGTAATCACAGAGCCTACATGGGTCTCTGCTAGTTCCTCTGTATATAGGTTGTGGTTGTTTATCTTTGGGTTTATGTGGGACCCCTAACAGTTGGAGAGGGGGTGTCTCTGACTTCTTTGCCTGTTCCTCCCCCCTCCCCCACTGAGCTGCTTCTTCCAGCTTTGACATGAGTGCTTGCTTATGCCTAGTCTTATTGCATCTTGTTATACCATGTCTGGCTCATATCCTTGGGAGGCCTGTTCCTTTCTGAAGGCAAATGAAGGAGCAGTGGATCTGGAGGACAGGGCAGGTGGTGGGGCTTGGAGTGGGGCTTAGAGGGGTAGAGGGAGGGGAGGCTGTGGTCAGAATGTATTGTATGAGAGAAGAATAAATTAAAAAAAAATTAACGAGCAGGGAAGAGCAGGGTAGACAGTAATAAGAGGCTTCTCGGTCAGCATCCGGAGGACACTCACCCCTCCCTCACTTCCCTATTTTGGCATACTTTGGTCAGGACTGGTTTATTTCCCCCAAGAAACCCCGGCTCTCCACCTCCCCAGCACATGGTAGAATAAAGTTTTATCTCCATTGAGAAGGAAGGTATCTTGTGAGTTTTGCCAATTAAATAAGAACAAAGGTGGGAAAGGATGTGGATCAGATACCATGGAGGAGGCAGAAGAAGACTGATTGGCAGTGAAAGGCGGGGTAAGAGCCAACCTGGAATGAAGTGTGAGAAGTCTAAGCAGGTGGGAATGAGAAGATTCGACTGCTCTGTGATGGAAAACGATTGGCGACTTTAAGAACATCTGTACCAGGGAGCTCACCTTCTTCCTTGGCACCTCCCTTTTGACACCTATGTATGCCAAGGGGGCATCGGACCTTTGGAACGAAAGAAGACTCAAGAGAATGAAGTGTGAATCTCTGCTAATCTGGAATTTGCTGTGCTGTGTCTGTCTCCTCACTGATCCAAAGTGGTCTTCTGTCCTGGGGCTTTCTAGGACAAGACTCTGCTCTCAATGGAGTGTGAGAAAGTATGTGCTTTGTACCTATGTGTGCTGTGATATGTGCATATATGGAAGAGATGTGTTTATATAAGTTATGCATTAGTTTATTATTGCTATAATCAATAAATTTTACCATACAGTAGCTTAAAATAAAATATACTTATTCTTCTCTCATGTCAAAAAAAAAAAAAGCAAGGCTCTTCTATTAGTTTGGAAGTAGGTACATGTTCAGAAGATATACTAATTTCTTAATGTGGCAGAGTACTACTTAGTAAGAGTACTATTCCACAAATTATTTCTATAGTCTTTTATAAATTAAGAAATTCTGTGCATTGTATGAGTGTGCATGTGCTCCTGTGTATGTGTGCATATATGTGTGCTTTTGCCTACTTATGCATGTGCAGGCCAGAGGTCTATGTTGGTTGTCTTTCTCAACTGCTTGCACTTCATTATTTTTGAGACAGGATTTCTCCTTGAGTCTACAACAGAGCTAGGCTGGCTAGCAAGCAAGCTCCAGGAATCTGCCTGTCCCCATGCCCCCATTGCTAGGATTAGAGATGTACTTCTATGCCCAACTTCTATGTGGACACTGGGGATCTGAACACTGCGCTCCTGCTTCTCTGACAACCATTTTACCAACTGAGCTCCTTCTCAAGCCTAAGAAACTGAAATTATACAAAACAACTTGATGCAGTTAAGATTATGCCATATGGCTATTCAAACTTCTATAAACTAGCTGGTATATGTTTGCTCCACTCACCAGCACAACATTTTGAATAGTTGGGGTGAGATATGTACAGTTGAAGGAGATATTAGCAGATACTTTGGACAGAAATACTAGTGCAAATCTCAAAGACTCTTTCAACATCAATGTTCACACATAAAAACTTAAGTCACTGATCAAATTATCTCTCAAAGTTTATAAATAGGAGTAATTTCCTTTTGGAAAGAATGATATTTTAAGAAATGTGATGAAATAAAAACTAAAAATTATATTCCTGCTTTCAACATGTTGATAACCAACTTTGAATATCTTAGGATTTTATAAGTAGAAAATATTTGTACTATGTATAGTGACTAATGTTCACTTGGGATTTTCATTTTAGTATCAAGGATTATTGATTTTAGATGTCCTGAATCACCCCTAGAAAGTGATGCTGTTTCTCTGAAGAAGCACATTTTGGGAGCATTTTCTCCAGTGGGCAGACTGATCACTGAGACTTGCTTTTTGTCTCTTTCCAGGCAGTGAAGCAGGATGAGAAACGTATACTTGGGAAGAAACAGATTCGGGACTGTGGGAAACCCAGCCCACAGTCCAAGAGAAATGAAATTCATGGGGACCGAGGAAAACCGTACAGACTGGGTAAAGAAGACAGGTATGTAGGCTGGGGTCATGGAGTGTTTATGGGCTGGCAAGATTAAGAATTTCTAGATGGGAGACTGAAAGCCAAGGCCAATTCAACCTTTCTGACAATCATAACTAATTTTAAAGAACATATAAAAATTCATATTATTCAGCTATTTATCCAAAAGCATTCTAAAGATAATTGGTTTTGACAATTTTAATGTGTAAAAAGGAGATTTTAGTAAAAGGAAAGTTGCAGCCTTTCCATAAATTGTTTTAGAAAGTTGTGAAACAACAGCACCAAACGTGGTGGCTGTGTGAGAACCACGTTTAAAGAGCGAGAGTTCTGGGGTGAGAGCACTTCCATCTACCGTGATCAAAATCGAGGGTACCAAGCCTGACTACACAGATGACGAATATACTTAGGTAGGTTTCTTAAGCTTATTCTCTTCAATGATTTTCTCAGAGTTTCAGATTCTAGTTGTTTCTAATGAATGATTCATTGGAAACAGAATTCTTGGGGGTCAATTCGGAACACTCATGCCTTCCATTCACTGTAATTATAATGCAGCAGAGAACAACGGACAGGAAAACCAACTGATGAGTAAGAGCCACAAGGCCAGTTCCACAGCAGCAACAACAACTGTCTGAAAAGTGCGATTAGCTGACAGAAATGTCACCTAACAGATAAGAGTATATCCTTTGAATGGAAGGAGGAATGCTGAACCGCTTCAGCCATGTGCACAGTCAAAACTGATACAATATCACATATGCAAGTATGCTTTGAATTTTAAGATTTTTATAAGACACAGTATAGATTTTCAATTATCTAACTAGAAATGTGTCTAAAAACATAATAGACAACTTAACTTGACTACACATTTTGGGTGATACCACTTTTCAGAGGCAATTACTGTTGATTTTTCATGCTATATTTAGAAAGGAAGTGATTATTTACTAATAAAAGAGATGAACTCTGGAGTGTCATTTCCTCAAGATGTACTTCCAGCAATATAGTGAAGGGAATATTTAGCAAATATTCAGTACAAACAATTAGTATGGTCTACTGGAGTGAAGAAAAATTAGGGTTATAGTAGCAGGCTGTCATCAATTCAAATTTACTTGTAACTGCTAACATTCCACTTTGTGTTTATAGATCTTGGCAGTCAGGTACATTTTTATCAATGGTACCACTTCTACCTATGAGTTAAGAAAGGCTCATCTCAATACAGTTCAGTTTTCTACTTCAATTCTTAGGCTACAAGACAGCCATCTGCTACTTTTTTCTTTTCCTCCTTTTTACATTATACGATTAGCTTTCTATCAGATATTCTGAATGGACTGAAATCCTAGAGAAAAACCTGTCCAGACCATTGTAGAAGTGAGAAACAGGATGGTTGAAGGTCTTGGAGGACATATGCCAACATGCCTTGGGTACCTAGTGAATACTAAGATCTCCCTGGTGAGTATGTAGACGATGATGTTGTAACCAGAGACGGCTTTCTCCAGGTGCCTGGCACTACATGTACACTCATGTTGGGCTTGGATCCTTCAGGTTAGGTAGCGGGATCTGCTCACCTCTGGATGCTTTGTGACCAGAGCATACGCTGCTTCAGGAACAGTGGCCAAACTGTAATAATTTTTTGGTAACCATGACCTTTGACCGCCATAAATTTCAGAATATTGGTAAAGCAGGTCTGAGGAAAAAAGTTCTTATTTTCTAGGACTCAGAAGAAAAGGCACTTGAGAAAAATGATTTGTCATTTCAGAGCTTATGTCTAGGAAAGGATCTCTGAGTAAGTAAGCACCCTTGCGGCAGTGGGAGGGGAGGCAAGTCTACGAGGATGCCCTAGGAATGAGTCACCTTCTTGGCTAGGCCTTTCTGGCCGCCCATCCAACACTTATATTCTCTCTTTTCACAGGCCCTTCTTCCCGTTTCATATTTTCTCCTATCACTAAAGAAAGCTATATACTTTCTCTCTATCTTGTTCATTTTTCATCCTCCTTCTTAGAATGGGAGTTCCGTGTGGGGCCTTTATCTGTTCTAACTCAGCACATATCTCCAGTAGCAGTGAATTCAAGGCCATCCTGGTCTACAGAGCTGGCTGAATGGATACACCAGGGCCGTCTGAGTGTGCCGAGAAGGGGAGGGATGCAAGCACAGCAGCCTTTGGCCAACTGCAGCCCAGGCAGAACTAAGTGTGACAGGATACTCTGTCAGCACTGCACTGGCAAAGGCCTGCTGTGCCAGACTCCTAAGTCAGAAGACAGCAATGCTTGCCAAGACAGCCTCTGTTCAAATGTTTACAGCTTCCTGCCCGCTCACCCTGAAAATGGTAAGAAAATTCTGCCTCATACACAGTAAAATTTACTATTCACTATTTTATTGGTTTGAAACACACACTATATAAGATAGTATCTCATTAAAACTTTACCTCTACTTTATGTCTCTTCCAGCTTTTATTGTCTTTAGATTTCTATGTCCTTGGAACATTTTATCCAACTATTCCTTTTTCTTTTCTTTTTCTTTCTTTCTTTCTTTCTCTCTCTCTCTCTCTCTCTCTCTCTCTCTCTCTCTCTCTCTCTTTCTTTCTTTCTTTTTTTTTAAGAAAGGGTTTCTCTGTGTGGTTTTGGTACCTGTCGCCCAGCATCAACTATTCCTTTTTCATACTTTCTATCTTTCTAAGGGTCTAGTTTCCATGTAATATTTTGTGAACCTATCAACATGGGGAAACATGAATAAATACAGTTTTTATAAACAGAATCGTGGCAGGGAAATGTAGGGAGAATAGTTTTTTAAATGGCTTTTCACTCCTATAGGATGAAATAATCAACAAAAGCTTTAAAACAAATGAAAACCTTCAAAATTAAAAAATGCTTAATAAGAATACACAGTATTGCAATATATTCTAATAATATCTTCTTCCTGAGGAATTAAAATTACTTTTCTAGAGTCTACAGAACTTGTTCACATAACATTGCCCAAAATAACCATTTTATAACAAATAATCAACCACGTGGACTATAAAGCCTACTAGTCAATCATCTTGTTCTCTGAGAAACAGTGCACCTAACTGACTGATTTTAATAGTGTGAAACACTAAATTAAAAGTAGGAACTCAGTCATTTGACACAGAGTTAAGAGTGAGGTAGTTTATTGCTACCTCTTCCCTCCATATGTCAAACCCAGGCCTCACTGAGGAGTGTGGATCCTTTCTGAGGGCATTTCCCTTCTGTCCTCACATTCCCTTTGTCACTACTACAACTTACATCATCACACCCAAACACCTGCTTTTCCATCAGCCTTGCTGAGGCAGGGCCTTCTAGCTTCTTGTTCTTTTCTTAAAAAAAATTATCATTTAAAAGTGTGTGTGTGTGTGTGTGTGTGTGTGTGTGTGTGTGTGTATTTGTTTGTGTGTCTGTCTCCATGTGTCTGTGTGTCTATCTGTGACTCTCTGTGTGTCTGTCTCAATGTCTCTGTGGTGATATATTGTGGACCCCAACATATTGTATACCCTAATAAACTTATCTGGGGATCAGAGGGCAAAGACAGCCACTAGACACCACACACCTTTAATCCTAGCATTCTGGAGGCAGAGAGCCATCTGGATCTCTGTGAGTTCAAGGCCACACTAGGAACAGAGCCAGGGGTGGTGGCACACGCCTTTAATCCCAGCACTTGAGATCTCATGCCTTTGCTACCAAGTATTTGGGAAGCACACACACCTTTAATCCCAGCACTGGGAAGGAAGTAAGATGGCAGAGCACAGAAAGGTATAGAAGGTGTGAGTAAACAGGAAGTCTCGCTCTGGAGGCTGAGGAGTTGGTAAGGTGAGGTTGGCTGTGGCTTTTTCTGTTTCTCTGATCTTTCAGCATTCACCCCAATATCTGGCTCCGGGGTTTTTTTTTTAATTAATAAGACCTTTTAAAATTCGTATTGTCTCTGTCTCTGTCTCTCTCTCCTCTCTGTCTGCCTGCCTCTGTCTGTGTCTCTGTGTGTGCGCATGCGTGCATGCGTGTGCACTACAGTGTAGATGCCCAAGGAGAACAGATACATTGCATCTCCCTGGACCTGGAGTCACAGGTGGTTGTGAACTACCCGATACAGGTGCTGGGAACTGAACTAAGGTCCTCTGCTAGAGCAGCACATGTTCTTTATTTTTCCTGTATTCATGAAGTTTGCTAAGATACACTG